>NC_134267.1:66831399-67131899 GCF_031893055.1 Leptodactylus fuscus | reverse complement strand
GGGGCTAAGCATTCTACGCTACATACATCCGGTATGAGTCTCGGTGTATATCTACCAATTTCATTACTATGTAGCCACCAATTCATATTAATAAAAAAGCTATACTACACATGGGGTTAAGTTCTCTACGTTACATACATTCGGTATAAATCCCGTTATGTATCTCCCAATATCTATTTATTAATAAATGAACGACAAATCAGAACGTATGTTTAAACCGCCTGGATGACGCGTACCCAGACGCATAATCCAGAATGCTTCCCTCAGGAGGAGTTTTTTCCTCCAATCTCCTCCCCTAGCTGGCTCTTTCACATATTCAATAGCATAAAATTTAAGACCCGTTGTATCCCCTTTATGATATTGTGCAAAATGTTTTGAAGCCCCCGAAGTATTCTCAGAGAATTTACCACTATCCGTTATATGTTCAGAAATTCTATTTTTCACTGGTCTAATCGAGCATCCCACATACAACTTGTTGCAAATTTCACATTCTATTATATACACAATATGGTTACTATTACAGTTCATAAACGATTTAATTGGGAAAGTCTCAGTATCATTGACTCCACTAAACGTCCTACATTTTTTCACAAACTTGCACATTGTGCAGCGACTCATACCACACCTATAGAACCCTTTGAGTTCCAACCAGGTCTTATTTTTAAATTTAAGTTCCTCTCTAAACATACTAGGAGATAAAATATCACCCAGGGTTTGTCCCCGTTTAGCCACAAAATTAACGCCATTCTGTAATAATTCTCTAGTAGTGGCATCCTGATTTAATATAGTTACATTCTTTTTAAAAATCTTCACAATTTCCTTATATTGTCGACTATATGGGGTCGAGAAGGTCAAGCCGTCTCTACTATCTCCATCCTTAGCCTTGATTTTATCATCCAATAGTATTTTTTGTGTCTTAGAGGCTTACAGAAATTTAGCTTTTTTGGTTGCAGATTTTGCTGCGGTTTTCTGAGCAAAAGCCAAGAGTAGCTACAGAAGAAATGTGAAATATATACACTCACCGGCCACTTTATTAGGTACACCATGCTAGTAACGGGTTGGACCCCCTTTTGCCTTCAGAACTGCCTCAATTCTTTGTGGCATAGATTCAACAAGGTGCTGGAAGCATTCCTCAGAGATTTTGGTCCATATTGACATGATGGCATCACACAGTTGCCGCAGATTTGTCGGCTGCACATCCATGATGCGAATCTCCCGTTCCACCACATCCCAAAGATGCTCTATTGGATTGAGATCTGGTGACTGTGGAGGCCATTGGAGTACAGTGAACTCATTGTCATGTTCAAGAAACCAGTCTGAGATGATTCCAGCTTTATGACATGGCGCATTATCCTGCTGAAAGTAGCCATCAGATGTTGGGTACATTGTGGTCATAAAGGGATGGACATGGTCAGCAACAATACTCAGGTAGGCTTTGGCATTGCAACGATGCTCAATTGGTATCAAGGGGCCCAAAGAGTGCCAAGAAAATATTCCCCACACCATGACACCACCACCACCAGCCTGAACCGTTGATACAAGGCAGGATGGATCCATGCTTTCATGTTGTTGACGCCAAATTCTGACCCTACCATCCGAATGTTGCAGCAGAAATCGAGACTCATCAGACCAGGCAACGTTTTTCCAGTCTTCAATTGTCCAATTTCGATGAGCTTGTGCAAATTGTAGCCTCAGTTTCCTGTTCTTAGCTGAAAGGAGTGGCACCCGGTGTGGTCTTCTGCTGCTGTAGCCCATCTGCCTCAAAGTTCGACGTACTGTGCGTTCAGAGATGCTCTTCTGGCTACCTTGGTTGTAACGGGTGGCTATTTGAGTCACTGTTGCCTTTCTATCAGCTCGAACCAGTCTGGCCATTCTCCTCTGACCTCTGGCATCAACAACGCATTTCCGCCCACAGAACTGCCGCTCACTGGATGTTTTTTCTTTTTTCGGACCATTCTCTGTAAACCCTAGAGATGGTTGTGCGTGAAAATCCCAGTAGATCAGCAGTTTCTGAAATACTCAGACCAGCCCTTCTGGCACCAACAACCATGCCACGTTCAAAGGCACTCAAATCACCTTTCTTCCCCATACTGATGCTCGGTTTGAACTGCAGGAGATTGTCTTGACCATGTCTACATGCCTAAATGCACTGAGTTGCCGCCATGTGATTGGCTGATTAGAAATTAAGTGTTAACGAGTAGAGATGAGCGAACACTAAAATGTTCGAGGTTCGAAATTCGATTCGAACAGCCGCTCAATGTTCGTGTGTTCGAACGGGTTTCGAACCCCATTATAGTCTATGGGGAACAGATACTCGTTAAGGGGGAAACCCAAATCCGTGTCTGGAGGGTCACCAAGTCCACTATGACACCCCAGGAAATGATGCCAACACCTCTGGAATGACACTGGGACAGCAGGGGAAGCATGTCTGGGGGCATCTAACACACCAAAGACCCTCTATTACCCCAACATCACAGCCTAACAACTACACACTTTACACACTCAATACCACCTCTCTGACAGTAGGAAAACACCTTGAAACATGTGTATTTGGCACTTGCAGTGAGGAGAGCTTGTCACCAGCAGTGAATTTGGCCCTTGTAGTAAGTTGAGGTTGGCACCAACATTTGTTTTGAAAATCAGGGTGGATTGAGCCTCTAACCAGCAGAGTTTGGGCAAATTCATGGTGGAGGGAGCCTCTAAACACCCCAGTTTGGGCAAATTCATGGTGGAGGGAGCCTCTAAAAACCCCAGTTTGGACCAATTCATGGTGGAGGGAGCCTCTAACCAGCCCAGTTTGGGCAAATTCATGGTGGAGGGAGCCTCTAAAAAACCCAGTTTGGACCAATTCATGGTGGAGGGAGCCTCTAACCAGCCCAGTTTGGGCAAATTCATGGTGGAGGGAGCCTCTAACCAGCCCAGTTTGGACCAATTAATGGTGGAGGGAGCCTCTAACCAGCCCAGTTTGGACCAATTAATGGTGGAGGGAGCCTCTAACCAGCCCAGTTTGAACCAATTCATGGTGGAGGGAGCCTCTAAACAGCCCAGTTTGGGCAAATTCATGGTGGAGGGAGCCTCTAAAAAACCCAGTTTGGACCAATTCATGGTGGAGGGAGCCTCTAACCAGCCCAGTTTGGACCAATTAATGGTGGAGGGAGCCTCTAACCAGCCCAGTTTGGACCAATTCATGGTGGAGGGAGCCTCTAAACAGCCAAGTTTTGGGAAATTCATGGTGGAGGGAGCCTCTAACCAGCCCAGTTTGGACCAATTCATGGTGGAGGGAGCCTCTAAACAGCCAAGTTTTGGGAAATTCATGGTGGAGGGAGCCTCTAACCAGCCCAGTTTGGACCAATTCATGGTGGAGGGAGCCTCTAAAAAACCCAGTTTGGACCAATTCATGGTGGAGGGAGCCTCTAAACAGCCCAGTTTGGGCAAATTCATGGTGGAGGGAGCCTCTAACCAGCCCAGTTTGGACCAATTAATGGTGGAGGGAGCCTCTAAACAGCCCAGTTTGGGCAAATTCATGGTGGAGGGAGCCTCTAACCAGCCCAGTTAGGACCAATTCATGGTGGAGGGAGCCTCTAACCAGCCCAGTTTGGACCAATTAATGGTGGAGGGAGCCTCTAACCACCCCAGTTTGGACCAATTCATGGTGGAGGGAGCCTCTAAACAGCCCAGTTTGGGCAAATTCATGGTGGAGGGAGCCTCTAAAAAACCCAGTTTGGACCAATTCATGGTGGAGGGAGCCTCTAACCAGCCCAGTTTGGACCAATTAATGGTGGAGGGAGCCTCTAAACAGCCAAGTTTGGACCAATTCATGGTGGAGGGAGCCTCTAAAAACCCCAGTTTGGACCAATTCATGGTGGAGGGAGCCTCTAACCAGCCCAGTTTGGGCAAATTCATGGTGGAGGGAGCCTCTAAACAGCCCAGTTTGGGCAAATTCATGGTGGAGGGAGCCTCTAACCAGCCCAGTTTGGACCAATTAATGGTGGAGGGAGCCTCTAACCAGCCCAGTTTGGACCAATTAATGGTGGAGGGAGCCTCTAACCAGCCCAGTTTGGACCAATTAATGGTGGAGGGAGCCTCTAACCACCCCAGTTTGGACCAATTCATGGTGGAGGGAGCCTCTAACCAGCCCAGTTTGGACCAATTCATGGTGGAGGGAGCCTCTAAAAAACCCAGTTTGGACCAATTCATGGTGGAGGGAGCCTCTAAACAGCCCAGTTTGGGCAAATTCATGGTGGAGGGAGCCTCTAAAAAACCCAGTTTGGACCAATTCATGGTGGAGGGAGCCTCTAACCAGCCCAGTTTGGACCAATTAATGGTGGAGGGAGCCTCTAAACAGCCAAGTTTGGACCAATTCATGGTGGAGGGAGCCTCTAAAAACCCCAGTTTGGACCAATTCATGGTGGAGGGAGCCTCTAACCAGCCCAGTTTGGACCAATTAATGGTGGAGGGAGCCTCTAACCAGCCCAGTTTGGACCAATTAATGGTGGAGGGAGCCTCTAACCACCCCAGTTTGGACCAATTCATGGTGGAGGGAGCCTCTAAACAGCCAAGTTTGGACCAATTCATGGTGAAGGGAGCCTCTAAAAACCCGTTTGGACCAATTCATGGTGGAGGGAGCCTCTAACCAGCCCAGTTTGGGCAAATTCATGGTGGAGGGAGCCTCTAAACAGCCCAGTTTGGGCAAATTCATGGTGGAGGGAGCCTCTAACCAGCCCAGTTTGGACCAATTAATGGTGGAGGGAGCCTCTAACCAGCCCAGTTTGGACCAATTAATGGTGGAGGGAGCCTCTAACCACCCCAGTTTGGACCAATTCATGGTGGAGGGAGCCTCTAAACAGCCAAGTTTGGACCAATTCATGGTGGAGGGAGCCTCTAAAAACCCCAGTTTGGACCAATTCATGGTGGAGGGAGCCTCTAACCAGCCCAGTTTGGACCAATTAATGGTGGAGGGAGCCTCTAAACAGCCAAGTTTTGGGAAATTCATGGTGGAGGGAGCCTCTAACCAGCCCAGTTTGGACCAATTCATGGTGGAGGGAGCCTCTAAACAGCCCAGTTTGGGCAAATTCATGGTGGAGGGAGCCTCTAAAAAACCCAGTTTGGACCAATTCATGGTGGAGGGAGCCTCTAACCAGCCCAGTTTGGACCAATTAATGGTGGAGGGAGCCTCTAACCAGCCCAGTTTGGACCAATTAATGGTGGAGGGAGCCTCTAACCACCCCAGTTTGGACCAATTCATGGTGGAGGGAGCCTCTAAACAGCCAAGTTTGGACCAATTCATGGTGGAGGGAGCCTCTAAAAACCCCAGTTTGGACCAATTCATGGTGGAGGGAGCCTCTAACCAGCCCAGTTTGGGCAAATTCATGGTGGAGGGAGCCTCTAAACAGCCCAGTTTGGGCAAATTCATGGTGGAAGGAGCCTCTAACCAGCAGAGTTGTGGGAAAGCAGGGTGGAGGGAGCCTCTAACCAGCCCAGTTTGGACCAATTAATGGTGGAGGGAGCCTCTAACCAGCCCAGTTTGGACCAATTCATGGTGGAGGGAGCCTCTAAACAGCCCAGTTTGGGCAAATTCATGGTGGAAGGAGCCTCTAACCAGCAGAGTTGTGGGAAAGCAGGGTGGAGGGAGCCTCTAACCAGCAGAGTTGGTGGAAATCAGGGTGGAGGGAGCCTCTAACCAGCAGAGTTGGGGGAAATCATGTTGGAGGGAGCCTAGTATTAGCAGAATTGTGCAACGCTTATGGTGGATGAGTATGAGGATGCGGAGGAATTGGAGAGGTTGAGTACAGACATGGAGTTTCATGTTGGGGTGCTTTACACAGGTGGGCACAAAAATGAAGGCTCTATCCAGTGGTGGTTCATTTTTATCAAAGTGAGCCGGTCGGCACTCTCAGCTGACAGACGGGTGCGCTTGTCAGTGATGATGCCACCGGCTGCACTGAACACCCTCTCAGATAGGACGCTGGCGGCAGGACAGGACAGCACCTCCAAGGCATATAGGGCAAGTTCAAGCCACAGGTCCAACTTCGACACCCAATACGTGTAGGGCGCAGAGGGGTCGGAGAGGACAGGGCTGTGGTCGGAAAGGTATTCCCGCAACATGCGCCTATACTTCTCACGCCTGGTGACACTAGGACCCTCCGTGGCGGCACTTTGGCGAGGGGGTGCCATCAAGGTGTCCCAGACCTTAGACAGTGTGCCCCTCGTTTGTGTGGACCGGTGAGAACTTGGTTGCCTACTGGAGGAACTGCCCTCCCTGCCGCCAACGTCACATGCTGGAAACATCTCCATCATATTCTGCACCAATTGCCTGTGGCAAGCATTGATGCGATTGGCCCTCCCCTCTACCGGAATAAAAGACGAGATGTTGTTTTTATACCGGGGGTCAAGGATAGCAAAGATCCAGTACTGGTTGTCCTCCATGATTTTGACAATACGCTTGTCGGTTGTAAAGCACCCCAACATGAACTCAGCCATGTCTGCCACAGTGTTAGTTGGCATGACTCCTCTGGCCCCACCGGAAAGTTCAATCTCCATTTCCTCCTCATCCTCCATGTCTACCCATCCGCGCTGCAACAATGGGACGATTCGAAGTTGCCCGGAAGCCTCCTGTATCACCATCACATCATCGGACAACTCTTCTTCCTCCTCCTCCTCCTCCTCCTCCTCCTCCATTAAACGCAGTGAAGCGGACAGATGTGTGGACCTACTCTCCAGCTGTGACGGATCGGATGCTATCCCTAACTCCTCTGTGTGATCTGAGTTATCCCTGATGTCAATCAGGGATTCTCTCAGAACACACAAGAGCGGGATTGTAAGGCTCACCATCGCATCCTCAGAGCTCACCCTCCTTGTGGACTCCTCAAAGACCCGTAGGATGTCACAAAGGTCTCTCATCCATGGCCACTCATGGATGTGAAACTGAGGCAGCTGACTTTGTGGCACCCTAGGGTTTTGTAGCTGGTATTCCATCAAAGGTCTCTGCTGCTCAACCACTCTATTCAACATCTGAAACGTTGAGTTCCAGCGTGTGGGGACGTCGCACAAAAGCCGGTGTTGTGGCACATGCAGGCGTTGCTGGAGAGATTTTAAGCTAGCAGCGGCTACTGTCGACTTGCGAAAGTGGGCGCACATGCGCCGCACTTTCACCAGTAGCTCTGGAACATTGGGGTAGCTCTTTAGGAAACGTTGCACCACTAGGTTGAAGACGTGGGCCAGGCATGGAACATGTTGGAGTCCGGCAAGCTCCAGAGCTGCTACCAGGTTCCGGCCGTTATCACAAACGACCATGCCTGGGCCCAGGTGCAGCGGCTCAAACCATATTGCCATCTCATCGAGGAGGGCATCCCTCACCTCGGAGGCAGTGTGCTGTCTGTCCCCCAAGCTGATCAGCTTCAGCACAGCCTGCTGACGTCTACCAACGCCAGTGCTGCAACGTTTCCAACTCGTAGCTGGGGTCAATCTAACAGCGGAGGAGGAGGCGGTGGCGGAGGAGGAGGCGGTGGCGGAGGAGGAGGCGGTAGAGGAGGAGGAGGAGGGGGGTGTTCTTCTCGTGTCCCTGCCAGGAATGTTAGGCGGGGAGACGAGGTACACCGGGCCAGTTTGGGAAGCAGTCCCAGCCTCAACTACATTCACCCAGTGTGCCGTCAGTGAAATGTAGCGTCCCTGTCCGCATGCACTTGTCCACGCGTCGGTGGTCAAGTGGACCTTTGTGCAAAGCGCGGAACTAAGGGCCCGCCTGATGTTGAGTGACACGTGCTGGTGCAAGGCGGGGACGGCACACCGGGAGAAGTAGTGACGGCTAGGGACGGCATAGCGAGGTGCCGCAGTTGCCATCAGGTCCAGGAAGGCGGGAGTTTCAACAAGCCGGAACGCCAACATCTCCTGGGCCAGCAGTTTAGCGATGTTGGCGTTCAAGGCTTGCGCGTGTGGGTGGTTAGCAGTGTATTTCTGCCGCCGCTCCAATGTCTGAGAGATGGTGGGTTGTTGTAAAGAAACGCCTGATGGTGCCTTTGATGGTGCAGGAGAAGGAGATAAGACAGGACCAGGGGAGGATGAGGTAGAAGTCAACAAAGTGGCGGAGGCAGATGAAGTGGTGTCCTGGCTCGTCCTCTGGAGTGCATCGCCAGCACAGTCAGCAGTGGCAGTGGCAGAGGCAGAGGCAGTGGCAGAGGCAGTGGCAGTGGCGTGAACGGCAGGCGGCCTTTGTCCTGCCGTTGCTGCCTGCCACTGATTCCAGTGCTTGGATTCCAAATGACGGCGCATTGAAGTGGTGGACAGGTTGCTCTTCTCAGAGCCCCTAATCAATTTCGAGAGGCAAATTGTGCAGACAACACTATATCTGTCCTCGGCGCATTCCTTGAAAAAACTCCACACCTTCGAGAAACGTGCCCTCGAGGTGGGAGTTTTTCGGGGCTGGGTACGAACTGGAACATCTTGGGAGATTCCGGGTGTGGCCTGGCTTCGCCTAAGCTGCTGACCTCTGCCTCTGCCTCTAGCTACCCTTTTTGGTGCTGCACCTGCCTCAACATCCACACTACTTTCCCCGCTTGACATCCCCCCTGTCCAGGTCGGGTCAGTGTCCTCATCATCCACCACTTCCTCTTCCAACTCCTGTCTCATCTCCTCCTCCCGCACAATGCGCCGGTCAACTGGATGCCCTGACGGCAACTGCGTCACATCATCGTCGATGAGGGTGGGTTGCTGGTCATCCACCACCAAATCGAACGGAGATGGAGGAGACTCTAGTGTTTGAGCATCTGGACACAGATGCTCCTCTGTTAGGTTCGTGGAATCGTGACGTGGAGAGGCAGGTTGAGGGACAATGAAAGGAGCGGAGAACAGCTCTGGGGAGCAGGGACAGTTTGGGTTATTGTTCTGTAAAGCTTCGGAATTTTGGGAGGAAGGAAGACAAGACTGTTGGGTAATAGGAGGAGAGGAGGCAGAGTCTGACTGGCTGCTGGACAATGTGCTGTAAGCGTTCTCTGACAGCCATTGCAAGACCTGTTCCTGGTTCTCGGGCCTACTAAGGTTTGTACCCTGCAGTTTAGTTAATGTGGCAAGCAACCCTGGCACTGTGGAGTGGCGCAATGCTTGCTGCCCCACAGGAGTAGGCACGGGACGCCCTGTGGCTTCACTGCTACCTTGCTCCCCAGAACCATTCCCCCGACCTCGCCCACGGCCTCGTCCCTTTCCGGGAGCCTTGCGCATTTTGAATTCCTAGTTAGAAATTGGCACTGTATACCAGTAGTAAAAATTGTGGGTGCACGTAACCCCAATATATTCTTTGAATTCCCAGTCAGACACTGGCACTATATGGCAGTAGCAAGAAATGAGGGTATTTGTATTCCCAATATACTCTTTGAATTCCCAGTCAGACAATGGCACTGTATACCAGTAGTAAAAATTGTGGGTGCACGTAACCCCAATATATTCTTTGAATTACCAGTCAGAAACTGGCACTATATGGCAGTAGCAAGAAATGAGGGTATTTGTATTCCCAATATACTCTTTGAATTCCCAGTCAGACAATGGCACTGTATACCAGTAGTAAAAATTGTGGGTGCACGTAACCCCAATATATTCTTTGAATTACCAGTCAGAAACTGGCACTATATGGCAGTAGCAAGAAATGAGGGTATTTATAACCCCAATATATTCTTTGAATTCCCAGTCAGACAATGGCACTGTATACCAGTAGTAAAAATTGTGGGTGCACGTAACCCCAATATATTCTTTGAATTCCCAGTCAGAAACTGGCACTATATGGCAGTAGCAAGAAATGAGGGTATTTGTATTCCCAATATACTCTTTGAATTCCCAGTCAGACAATGGCACTGTATACCAGTAGTAAAAATTGTGGGTGCACGTAACCCCAATATATTCTTTGAATTACCAGTCAGAAACTGGCACTATATGGCAGTAGCAAGAAATGAGGGTATTTATAACCCCAATATATTCTTTGAATTCCCAGTCAGACAATGGCACTGTATACCAGTAGTAAAAATTGTGGGTGCACGTAACCCCAATATATTCTTTGAATTCCCAGTCAGAAACTGGCACTATATGGCAGTAGCAAGAAATGAGGGTATTTGTATTCCCAATATACTCTTTGAATTCCCAGTCAGACAATGGCACTGTATACCAGTAGTAAAAATTGTGGGTGCACGTAACCCCAATATATTCTTTGAATTACCAGTCAGAAACTGGCACTATATGGCAGTAGCAAGAAATGAGGGTATTTATAACCCCAATATATTCTTTGAATTCCCAGTCAGACAATGGCACTGTATACCAGTAGTAAAAATTGTGGGTGCACGTAACCCCAATATATTCTTTGAATTCCCAGTCAGAAACTGGCACTATATGGCAGTAGCAAGAAATGAGGGTATTTGTATTCCCAATATACTCTTTGAATTCCCAGTCAGACAATGGCACTGTATACCAGTAGTAAAAATTGTGGGTGCACGTAACCCCAATATATTCTTTGAATTACCAGTCAGAAACTGGCACTATATGGCAGTAGCAAGAAATGAGGGTATTTATAACCCCAATATATTCTTTGAATTCCCAGTCAGACAATGGCACTGTATACCAGTAGTAAAAATTGTGGGTGCACGTAACCCCAATATATTCTTTGAATTCCCAGTCAGAAACTGGCACTATATGGCAGTAGCAAGAAATGAGGGTATTTGTATTCCCAATATACTCTTTGAATTCCCAGTCAGACAATGGCACTGTATACCAGTAGTAAAAATTGTGGGTGCACGTAACCCCAATATATTCTTTGAATTACCAGTCAGAAACTGGCACTATATGGCAGTAGCAAGAAATGAGGGTATTTATAACCCCAATATATTCTTTGAATTCCCAGTCAGACAATGGCACTGTATACCAGTAGTAAAAATTGTGGGTGCACGTAACCCCAATATATTCTTTGAATTCCCAGTCAGAAACTGGCACTATATGGCAGTAGCAAGAAATGAGGGTATTTGTATTCCCAATATACTCTTTGAATTCCCAGTCAGACAATGGCACTGTATACCAGTAGTAAAAATTGTGGGTGCACGTAACCCCAATATATTCTTTGAATTCCCAGTCAGAAACTGGCACTATATGGCAGTAGCAAGAAATGAGGGTATTTGTATTCCCAATATACTCTTTGAATTCCCAGTCAGACAATGGCACTGTATACCAGTAGTAAAAATTGTGGGTGCACGTAACCCCAATATATTCTTTGAATTACCAGTCAGACACTGGCACTATATGGCAGTAGCAAGAAATGAGGGTATTTGTATTCCCAATATATTCTTTGAATTCCCAGTCAGACAATGGCACTGTATACCAGTAGTAAAAATTGTGGGTGCACGTAACCCCAATATATTCTTTGAATTACCAGTCAGAAACTGGCACTATATGGCAGTAGCAAGAAATGAGGGTATTTGTATTCCCAATATATTCTTTGAATTCCCAGTCAGACAATGGCACTGTATACCAGTAGTAAAAATTGTGGGTGTATATAGCCCCAATTCTATTGCTAGGGGACTTGCAGGGTATTTCTGGGGTGAAGGTGGGGGGGCACACCGTTGGAACGGGTATCGGGGTATATATCGGGTATACGGGAATACACTGACAGTGTATTCCATTCAGGATCCTGGGAAAGCTGGGTTGCGGCGATTGAGCCCGTCAGTGCCACGTTACACTGACAAGCTTCTCCCTGGAATTTAGCTCTTACAAGAGCTGTTGGTTGTCTTCTCCTTCCTATCCTAGCCTGTCCCTGCCTACCCAGAATCTAAGCCCTAGCTAGCTGGACGGAAACCTCCGTCCTCGGTGAATTGCAAGCTCAGAATGACGCGAACCTGGGCGGCGCTGTTCTTTTAAATTAGAGGTCACATGTTTTCGGCAGCCAATGGGTTTTGCCTACTTTTTTCAACGTCACCGGTGTCGTAGTTCCTGTCCCACCTACCCTGCGCTGTTATTGGAGCAAAAAAGGCGCCAGGGAAGGTGGGAGGGGAATCGAGTAATGGCGCACTTTACCACGCGGTGTTCGATTCGATTCGAACATGCCGAACAGCCTAATATCCGATCGAACATGAGTTCGATAGAACACTGTTCGCTCATCTCTATTAACGAGCAGTTGGACAGGTGTACCTAATAAAGTGGCCGGTGAGTGTAGATAGTTCTTATACTGCTCCTTCTGTTCAATCCACTCCTGGCCTTGGCTCAAAAGAAACACAACAAAAAAAAAAGTTATGTTTCCGCAACATTGGGCCTCAACCTAAGGATCCTAGTTGGTTAAAGGACCTGCATCTTCTGAGCACTAGAACATGCTTTATCAACTAGCCACAAAAAGTTTAAATCAACTACCCCAAAGATGAGTTCCAAATGGCAACACAATAAGGGGATTGGCATGTCTGTGGGGTATCCAAAAGATTATACAGTTTCCAGACATTCCTGGGAGAGATGACAAGTATTACCGTGTTTCCCCGATAGTAAGACACCCCCGATAGTAAGACGTAGCAGGGGTTTTAGGGAGGTCGGCTAATGTAAGACGTACCCCGAAAGTAAGACACAGTGGGACTTTCGGGGTAAAAGGAATGTAAGACACTGTCTTACTTTCAGGGGGTGTTACTACTGTATTGGGGAAACATGGGGCCCCGCTGTGCTGTGAGAGCCGGGGGGTACGCCCCCTCCCTCCCTGATAATGCTCATCTATGGACGAGTACTGCGAGCAGATTGAGGGGGCGTTCCCCCGGCTCTCACAGCACAGCGCGATTGGCTGTGCTGTGAAGAAGGACTTTGCCGGCGGCCGCTTAACCCCCCGCGTGCCAGCCGCTTCTATTCATTTCAATGGCATGCTTCCATTGAAATGAATGGAAGCGCTCGGCACGCGAGGAGTTAAAGGGATTCTACCATTAAAAGAAGTTCTTTCCTCTGACTACGTCGGAATAGCCTTAAAAAAGGCTATTTGTCTCCTACCTTTTGCCATAGCCAGCGCCGCCTTCTTCCTGAGCTGCGTCCGCCCCGTCTGTGTCCCCGTCTGTGTCTTCTTTGGGTCTCATGGATGACGCATGCGCAGTCGGCTCTAACAGGCTCTCACAGCCAGAGCCGACTGCGCATGCGTCATCCATGAGGCCCAAAGAAGACACAGACGGGGTGGACGCAGCTCAGGAAGAAGGCGGCTATGGCAAAAAGTAGGAGACGAATAGCCTTTTTTAAGGCTATTCCGACGTGGTCAGAGGAAAGAACTTCTTTTAATGGTAGAATCCCTTTAAGCGACCGCCGCCGGCAAAGTCTGCGTGCCGCTTCCATACATTGAAATGGGAGCACGCTATTCAAATAGTATTCGCGCATCTCTAACTTCAATTGTAAGAAGTTATCCATATGATTGATGATGATGATGGGGGTGGTAGGGGGGTTGGAGTGCGGGGGGGTTGGTTTTCCAAATATAAGACGACATACCCCGAAAGTAAGACATAATGGGACTTTTGGGGGTAAAAAGAATGTAAGACACCGTCTTACTTTCGGGGAAACACGGTACTATGAGACACAACTAACCAGACTTATGTTATGTCCATCCATGTGACATTCACATGACGCTGGGTTCACATCAGCGCCTGAACTCTGTTTTCAGGTTTCCGTCTTCTGCATGCAGAAGACGGAAACCTGTCATGCCGAGTTCGGCCGTGAGCACTGGTGAGCGTTTTATGCTCTCCGCGGTGAAACCGTTTTTTTTTTAAACCGGACACAGAGTACTGCATGTCCGACTATGTGTCTGGTTAAAAAAAAAAAAACGGTTTTGCCACGGAGCGCATAAAACGCTCACGGCCGGAGACTTTTCAAGCCCATTCAAATGAATGGGATCGAAACATGCCGGCAGGTTTCCATCTCCTGTCTCTGTTTTGTGCAGGAAACGGAAACCTGCAGAATGGAGTACGGGCGCAGATGTGAATGAGCCCTGAGCCTGACTGACCGCACCTCATCTGAACTAAACTTACTGTGTCATAGTAATGTATATTAGAGTGAGTTTTGCTCATCTGACCCATGGTCACTCAATGAAATGCGGCCAATACATCGGCCATTTTGTCCAGATCATATGTGGACATCTAAATGTGCCAATAGGCTCAAATTGTGAGAGGAGATGCAGATACGGAGCAGGAAGAATGACACAAATTGAAGTACAGTCGACTCTCGATTTAACGTATCGGTATATAACGTATATAGGCTATAACGTATATTTTCTCAGGTCCCGACTAACCTACATGTATTTTTATCCCGTTATAACGTAATATGGTTTGCATATAACGTACTCTTTTTTGGACCCCCGCAGCCAATTGCAAGCCACATATAACGTAGAACGTTGTGTACAGGAGGGTCCCACCTAGCCAATCGCATGCATTTTCTGCCGCGTATAACGTAGTACGTTATACGTGCGAGCCTCTGACGAGTCTCTCACCACAGTGCCCTCTGGGTAGATTAGTTCACCGGAAGGAAGTCGTACGTGTCTCGTGTCGTGTGAAGTTCCGGTTTTGGTTGTTTATTGGCGCCAGAATGCCTCCCAAAAAGAGGACTAAGCTTACTGTGCAGCAGAAGGTAAGCGTGACATGGAGTTGCACACTGGTAAAGATGGTTTTGTGTTGATTGCATCGCGATTTCATTACTGTACATTTCTATTCTCATCGATCAGGTTGAAATCATACGGGAGTTGGAAGGCAACTCTAGCCTCAGACAGACAGATCTCGCAAATCGCTACAATATGCCTCTGACGACGGTCAATACCATTGTGAGAAACAAAAGGCATATCCTAGAGCATAGCGAGAAACTCGGGAAGATGTCAGGAAAACGTTCCAAATTCCGCAAAGCAAAGCATGAGGAATTGGAAAACATTTTGATGAAGTGGATTAACCAAGCACGAGCTGCCGGAATTAATATTGATGGTTCGGTTGTCAGGGAAAAGGCAAACACTTTAGCAGCAAAAATGAATGTGAAAGACTTTGTTGCTTCCAGTGGCTGGTTCACGAGATTTAAGGAACGAAACAGTCTTTCGTATTGTGTTGCTGCTGGCGAAAGTGGGGCTGTAGATGTGGCTACTGTTGAAACTTGGACAACGGAGCAACTGCCGAAGATTTTAGAGAAATACGACCTAAAAGATGTCTTCAACACTGATGAGACTGGCGTATTTTTTAATTTGATGCCGAATCGCACTATCGCTGTAAAGGGGGAGAAATGCCACGGGGGCAAAATGAGCAAGGAGAGGATCACCGTACTCGTTACCACCAATGCGGACGGCTCGGAGAAGATTCCTATACTGGTGATAGGCAAGTAAACTAAAATTACAGTACTGTATAAACGAGTTTCACTTTACGCAACGTAGACCTCTATTTTTTCCCGCCTAATTGCACAAGTAAATTGCAGCCACTCGATTTGGGTGTAATTAAGTCCCTCAAGTACAATTACAGGCGTTTGCTCGTGCAGCGGGCACTTGCGCTGATGGAGCGCAACCAATTGGATCAGTTAAAACCGGACCTGCTCCAGGCCATGCACTTCCTGGTAGCTTCGTGGAACAAAGTGACCCCCGCTTGCATCAAGAATTGTTTCCAGAAAGTAGGGTTTGAAAGTGCTGGAAACCACACTCAACCTTCGGAGCTAGAAGCAGCTGGAGCAGCAGTGATTTTGTATCAAAATGAGGAAGAAGAAATGGAGCAAGCAGAAATCCCAGGTGACGCCGAAGAAGTTATTGATACACCAAGCTGGGAACTCATTGCAGGGTCTGGTTTAGATTTCGAAACGTACGCAACCATGGACGATGAGGTGATTACATCAGAAGTGCTTTCTGTTGAGGAAATATACGAAAACGAGCAGGAGGAGGAGTGTATTCTTGAGGAACCAAATTCTGATTCTGAAAGCAGCAATTCCGTTTCTGAAACAATCGTGCCAAAATATTCTGATGTTCTCGATTCATTTCAGAAGGTGAAGACTTTCATTAGCGCTTTTGATGTCGGTGAACATATCATTAATCAGGTAGCAAACGTCGAGAGTGTGCTGTATGGGTTGCGCACCAAAGCTGTGCAAAAACAAACCCGTATTGAGGAATTATTCTGTCCTAAAAAGTGAATGATACGGACACACACACACAGACATACAGTACTGTATAAATAAATGTAAATAGTTTTAATTTGGCTTCTGCGTTCTGACATTCTTACATTCGGCGTTATGTGCATGACACGCGCATGTACGTACAGTATTTTATAGGGCCGAAAAAGGTGCTATCGTGAATAACGTAGTCAGGGTCCGGCACAGTGAAATACGTTATATACGTATAACGTATTCGCCTTATAACGTATTTTTTTTCCCGGTCCCAGCAATACGTTATATCGAGAGTCGACTGTAGTAGGATTTAACTTATCTATTTAGGGCAGGCTAATTCCAAGACGGTAGGGGTACCTGGTCCTTTAGCCCCCATAGGATTTAGCATTCTTAAATAGAGCAGGCTAAATCCTAGTGGGCTAAAGGACCAGATCTCTCAGCCAACTAGAGATAGATAGTTTTGAGTAGAAGGACCTGGTCCCTCAGCCCACATGGATTTAGCCGCCTCTATATAATCATATCTTATGGTAGAGTTGGAAGGGACCTCAAGGGCCATCGGGTCCAACCCCCTGCGAGTGCAGGTTTTCCTAAATCATCCCAGCTATATGTTTATCCAGATTCCGCTTGAAGATTTCCATTGATGGAGCGCCCACCACCTCCCGTGGCAGCCTATTCCACTCTCTCACTACCCTCACTGTCAGAAAGTTTTTCCTAATGTCTAATCTGTATCTCTTTCCCTTTAGTTTCATCCCATTGCTTCTTGTACTTCCTTGTGCTAATGAGAATAGGGTAGATCCCTCTGCACTGTGACTACCTTTCAGATATTTGTAGACTGCTATTAAATCTCCCCTCAGCCTTCTCTTCTGCAAACTAAACAATCCCAGTTCTTTTAGCCGCTCCTCATAGGACATGGTTTGCAGACCTTCCACCATTTTGGTTGCTATTCTCTGGACTTGCTCCAATATATCGATGTCTTTTTTGAATTGAGGCACCCAGAACTGTACACAGTATTCCAGGTGTGGTCTGACCAGGGAAGAGTACAGCGGAATAATGACCTCTCTTGATCTAGATTCAATGCTTGTCTTAATACATCCCAGAATTTTATTAGCCTTTTTTGCAGCAGCACCGCACTGTTGGCTCATGTTGAATTTGTGATCTACTATTATGCCCAAGTCCTTTTCCCCTATGCTATCACTTAGTTCTATTCCTCCCATACTATATATGTTTTTTACATTTCTGTTACCCAGATGTAGAACTTTGCATTTGTCCCTGTTAAATACCATTTTGTTGGCCTCAGCCCATTGTTCCAGTGTGTCTAAGTCCTTTTGAGTACACTCTCTCTCCTCTCTAGTGTTAGCTATTCCTCCTATCTTCGTATCATCTGCAAATTTGATGAGTTCCCCAATAATTCCATCGTCCAGATCATTTATAAAGATATTAAAAAGTACTGGGCCCAGAACAGAGCCCTGCGGCACCCCGCTTTTGACTTTCTTCCAGTTCGATGTGTAGCCATTTAGTATTACTCGTTGTGCCCGATCATTAAGCCAGTTGTGAATCCACCTAACTGATTTTTTGTCAAAGCCATACTTAATCATTTTTTCAATAAGAAGGTTATGTGATACTTTATCAAATGCCTTACTGAAGTCAAGATATACTATGTCCACTGCATTCCCTTGGTCCAACCATTCAGTGATTTTGTTGTAGAAGGAAATCAGGTTAGTCTGACAAGATTTATTGGTCATAAAGCCGTGCTGGCTCTGGTTAATTAATGCCTTCCCATCCAGGTACCGAAGTAAATGTTCCTTGACAATTTGCTCAAAGATTTTTCCTGCTATCGAGGTCAGACTTACCGGCCTGTAATTTCCTGGATAGTCCCTTTTCCCCTTTTTGTAGATGGGGACAACATTTGCCCTTTTCCAATCTAAAGGGACCACTCCTGTTTCCCATGACTTACCAAAGATTATAGCAAGGGGTTCTGTTATTTCCTCTGCTATCTCTTTCAGGACTCTAGGGTGTAAATCATCTGGTCCTGGGGACTTGGTTTCCTGTAACTTGGCTAAGTGCTCTCTTACCAGACCTTCGCTTATAGTCAGCTTGGAGTCCTCCTTCCCCTCATCTCCATCACCATTAATGTCGATATTTCCATTAGTTTCTTGGGAGAAGACGGATACAAAATATGAATTTAGTAGCTCCACCTGCTGTTCCACCATGTTAACTGTTTCTCCTTTGTCATTCTTCAGGACTCCAATGGTCTCCTTCACTTTTCTTTTGCTTTTAACATATCCCCAAAATCCTTTTACCTTACTCTTTGCCTCTTTTGCAAGCTTCAATTCGTGTTCAGCCTTAGCTCCTTTGATGCTTGTCTTGCAGAGTCTGCAGACTGCTGTGTACTCTTCCTTAGGTATAGTTCCCATCTTCCACTTTTTGTATGTTTCCTTTTTCCTTTTTAGCAGGTTATGTAATTTTTTGGTCATCCATCCTGATATTTTTAGGTGCTTCCCATTTTTCTTCCTTCTAGGTATTGTTAGTTCCTGTGCTCTAATGATTTCCCTACGGAAGATTTCCCACCCTTCATGTGCATTTTTGTGCTTAAGAATTTTGCACCATGGAATTCTGCTAACCCTTGCCTTCAGGCTCTTGAAGTCTGCCCTGCTAAAGTCGAGCCTTGAAGTCTGTGTCTTCTCAGGTCTTCTAAGGATGCTAAATCCTAGTGTTCTGAGGGACCTGGTCCTTCTGCTCAAAACTATCTATCTCTAGTTGGCTGAGAGATCTGGTCCTTTAGCCCACTAAGATTTAGCACCTTTATAGAGAGCAGGCTAAATCCCAGTGGGCTGATGGACCTGGTCCTTCTACCGAAAACTATCTCTAGTGGGCAAATACAGATTGCCTGAAAATGAAAACGGTTCCTGCGAGCGTCACTGCAGATTCAAACTGCTGATGAAAGCCCCATGGAATAGAAATTGATCAGCTAAGGCATCAATAAAATGGACCAAGAACCTGAAAAAAACGTGTTGGAATACATCAGCGCTATCAGAAATATAAATAAATGAAAATAAAACATTTTTATACTTAAATAAAATAAATAAATACAAATATTAGATTTCTGTATATATGACATGTCCTTTACCCAAATAGGCTTTAGCTTTCTTATATAAAACAGGCTAAATCCTAGTGGATAGAAGGACCTGGTCAAGAAATAAGTTCTATATACCGTATACAAATATACATAGTACAGAACTAGGAAACACTCGGCCAGCCACAATGCTAGATCACGTGATGTGATACTACACGCCGTCTACAGTCATGGCCAGCACTAGCGCCACCACATGACACAAAACACTCGCTACACCTTGTAGCAGGTGGAACTGGTCGTTTCTGTGACGCCTCTGTAATGTCAAAACTAATGTAACAGTGCCATCTACTGGCAGATCCAGGTTTTACTTCTAATTCATTCCATTCACATATCCAGTAAATTCGCCGTGAGTCCTAGTGGCAGCAATGTGTTCATTTGGCTTCATAGGTTGTTTTTTTTATTTGCAGTGTGCTAGTTCTGTTCCTATTAAACTAGGGTTTGTAATAACGACGAAGGGCAGAATTACCAAAATTACTTCTGAGAAACGCATTTTGAATTTGAGCCGTCTCGGCAGCCTTACACACTGGGTTGCTAGGTTACAAAATGTCGCTGTTTGTGTTGGGAGATACATGAGGTAAGTACAAAGAAGTGTGTGTTGTATCTGACGAGAATGGCTAATCCAGTCAGGTCCAGGAGGAGCCCAGCACTCAGGCCGGATATATGGTAGACACATGGAGCGTTACAGGGGGAGCCCAGCACTCAGGCCGGATATATGGTAGACACATGGAGCGTTACAGGGCGAGCCTGAAGCTTTAGGACCCCAATGCAAACCTTGTAATGGTGCCCTTAGCTACCCCTCAGCGTCCACAGCCTGGTAGTGACTTCTATTGGTTCTCACCCTATAGCTACGCCCCTGCTAGGCAATGCATGTGAGGAACAACATTATTTCTGGGGCTCTTTTCCTTAACCACTTCAGTACCGGACACATTTTCGGTTTATTTTGTATGTGCGGTTTTGAGGGCTGTAACATTTAGTAAGTATGTCTCAGTCAACTAATTTTTGCGTCTTTTTTCGGGGACACATAGGGCTTTATTTTTACGTTTTTTTTTTTTTTTTTATATCTGGGAAAATATAAACATAATAGGAGGGAAATTGTGTCTGGTTTTCAATTTATTATAATTTTTTTTTATTTTTATTTAATAACACGAAGTATCACTGAAAAACTTTATAAAATAGTTTATCCTCTCCGTTACGGTAATTTTTATTTTGTATGGTGTCGTCGGGGGTGGGGCTATAACCTTTAATAACGGCGATTTATTAGCGTATTTTTTTTTATTATTTTATTTACATTTTTTAAAAACTTTTTAATTATATTTTTATTTTATTTTCAGATTGTGTCCTCATAAGGTGATAAGAGACCTTTGGGGACATCTGATCACTTCTTTTTTGTATTGGAGGCTGATTTCTCCTGCAACTGAGGCTGGTACATTTAGCCTCAGTTGCAGGAGGAATACAGCCTCCATACGCTGTATACGCAGTATACAGAGCTGATCTGGGTCCTGTAGGACCCAGCAACTATTGCAAGACGCTGCTCCCAGCAGATCACGTGACCACCAGGTCAGAGGGCGGCCACATCATAGCTCATTGAGCGCTGTATACACAGCGATCGAGATGGCGGGGAAGGGAATAAACCTTCCCTGCCATCTCTCTGGGAGCTCCGGCTGAAGTTACAGCCGGCTCCCAGTTTCAGTAGCTGCATAATCTCCGTGCAGCTGCTGTGTTCTGACTGGACGTACTGGTACGTCCTGTCAGAACTAGGCAACCACTATCTGGATGTATATACTCTATGAGCGGTCCAGAAGTGGTTAACTTGCGTTGAAATTTTCTGGTTGGAAAAGGCTTGACTGGATGAGTATTTCTTCTTTCACACGACACCAGAACCATGTTTCTACGTGTTATAATACCTGAGATGTAACTGAAGTCACAAAACGTATGCAGTGGGGAAGTCGGGGCAACTTAGAGAAGTAAGGGAAAGAATAAAGAAATGTAGGATTCACAGAAAGGAGCCAAAATATTAAAACTTGTTTGAAAGTTTAGTTAGACTTTAAGGCCCCTTGCACACTACCGTAAATGAACGGACACGGTTGTCATCCATGAATGGGGGCTGGCGGAAACACGGCTGCAAAACCAACCAGTCAGGCCGCACACGAATCCAAGTAATAGTATCTTTGATTTTGGCACACGTGTTCTGTTTTTTTGTATGTGGTATTTCACATATGGGCAGGCACTACATTTATCTCTCACGCATTTGTAGTACTCACTTTTAACAAGACAGATATTCTCAGGATACACCATCAATTTTTGATTAGTGTTGTTCTGACACCCGGCACCCCTCACTGATTAGCTGCCAATGGGTGCTGCAACTATACAGTTAAAGGAACCAGTAGCAGATGTGTGGCGTACATTCATTTAACATGCTTGGAAAGGGTGAAATCTGCAGAATACCTTCAGTAATTTTGCTATGATCTCATCATCAAAACTGCACAAGTTGATCGGAGACCAGTGTTGGTCCAGGTGGTCCAGAATTTGCTCAACCCAAGTCTAGCATTGAATCAGCTTCTTCCAGGGCAATGTGAGCTAGCATTGGTAGTGTGAGAAGAACACTAATTTTTTTATTGCTTGCCAGTTAGCACTCAGTATTGTATGCAGTTAAAATGTGCAAACCTTTTGGATTACATTAATATAATCCATAATCTAACATATTGCTGTTTCTTTCAAAAGAAGGTTTTAATGTACTGTCTTTACATGTGCTTTTTCAGGTTCTGTTAATAAAAATGATGAGAGAAATGTCTACCTTTGAAGATTTTGGATCCCTCGGTGTGGTTTCTGAAATTCGATCTGCAGCATCCACCTTACCTCTGTCCCATGTACAACTCGCATGTAATCACCAATACTCTGCTTTTCCATTAAATGGTAATAACCTTTGCATTTGGAACAATGCTACACTTCAGGAACAGGTAGGGTTATAAGAATCAGTGGTGAACACTGTTATTTTCTATGGAATTGCAAAAGGGCTCTATATCCATATTAAGTGAATTTGAAAAATCTCTTTCACATGTTGTGGCCAATTTGACGGAGTTTTTTCTGTGTTTTTTGCCATTTTTCTGATGCTGAGTTGTTAGGTGTGGATCATTACGCTTTAAAGGAGTTAGCCACTTTCAGACCAATATTGACAAACAAATGTACAATAAAAAGATATACGATTTTCCAATATACTTTCTGTATCAGTTGCTCACGGTTTTCTAGATTTCGGCTTGCTGTCATTCATTCTGTTACTTCTAGTGGATAAAACTCTGACCATGGTCATGTGATTTACGGTCCATGGTCATGTGATGAGCACACAGGTGCAGGCAGATCTCTGATTACTGTGCTGTGACTATACCGAGCGGCACCTGTGTGCTCATCACATGACCATGGACCGTAAATCACATGACCATGGTCTGAGTTTTATCCACTAGAAGTAACAGAATGAATGACAGCAAGCAGAGATCTAGAAAACTGTGAGGAATTGATACAGAAAGTATATTGGAAAATTGTATATCTTTTTATTGTAAATTGTTTTGTCAATATTGGTCTAAAAGTGGCCAACCCTTTAAGGCTAAGGCCCCACTTTCTGGAAACGCAGTGTTTTTTTCTTGTAGATTTTGCTGTGGTTTTTTGATGCAAAGTCAAGAGTGGATTCAACAGTAGGGAAATGGCTAAGACAGGGGTAGGGAACGTACGGCTCTCCAGCTGTTGCAAAACTACAACTCCCAGCATGCATACTGGCTCTGCTGTTCTGGGAACTCCCATAGAAGTGAATGGAGCATGCTGGGAGTTGTAGTTTCACAGCAGCTGGAGAGCCAGAGGTTCCCTACCCCTGGGCTAAGAACTTCCTTTATATTTTCCATTCCATTTCAAGCCATTCCTAACTTTGGCTCAAAAATCGCTGAAAAAATGGGAAGGACCTAGTGAAATCAGTTTTATGTATGCATTTGATCCAATGTTAGATAGATGGCCATATCAGTGAATGACGGCATCTTTTCTATGACTGTGAGTATAGTGATAGCTGTCAGTCACTTATAGGACCTCTTCATGACTTCCAAACATAAAAAAGAGCAGGCTGTTATCCTCTCCGGAGGGTCGGTCTCCCCTGATCCACAGATATATGACTTGTTGGTCCTCTGATCTAGGAAGGCAGATTTCCCAACTTCAGTGGCAGATCATCTGGTCGCGCGCCAATAAATCTTCCACCTGTATTTTCTACCGTGAGATCCAATTTTAAATTCTGGTTCACTGGTATCATACTCTGGCCCTCCTCCATACCTTAAATCCCAGCATTTCTCCTACCTGCTGGAGGTGTTTGCCTGCCCCGGGGTCTCTTTTCCACATGTTCTGGGATTGCTCCCTGATTCGCCCATTTTGGTTGGATGTCCAGACTATGATGACTGATGTTTTTTCCCTTATAATTCCTATTATGTCCAATTGTACCATGCCTTTATGGTGCAGTTTGGCTTTTTGGCCCCAGAATAAGAGTTTTCAAACCTAGAGGCATTTTTTGGAACCCTGGATTTTCCTATACCTCGTACACAGTCTTCGGCTCTATTACATTCTAGCGTTTCCCAGTTAGACTCCAAAAGGCTGGTGGCTCCATATCAGTTATGCTTTTGGTGCTTGTCTTTACTGTGTGTGCTCACCCCCCAAGATTCTTTCCTTTTGGTCGTAAGCGCATAAGATAAGATAAGATAATCCTTTAATAGTCCCACAGTGGGGAAATTTCTATTACTACTTTGGATTTCCAGGCATTTCCCCTCCAGTCTGCCATTTGAGTATTATGAATAACATGATAAAGAATTACTGCAATAAGAATTTTGGGCGACAAAAAAAACAACTTTGGTTCCTTATCTCTAGCTTACTAATAAATACACATCCCTTTACCAATTGATATTTATAGAAGTGATGCTGTACGCTCCACCCATCCATTAGTAGCTTCTAGTCTATGGAGGATGCTGGAGCAAATGATCTGTGTGGAGTCCGGGTGCTGGACCCTGACAGTTCACTTATTAATCACCTGTGACCTATGATCAGCAGTATGAAAATTTGATTTGGGGCTGGGTAACCCCTTTAATGTAGTTTTATGAGACCTTATACTATATTTTGCAGGGATATGAGATGTATTAAAAGCATTTTATTTTCTTTTGGGGGGAGGGAGAAATAGGAAAAATCTGGCTTTTTGGCCCTTTTTTTTTATAATAATAAATTAGGCCAATTGAGGTTGAGCAATTTGGCCTAAAAATTGATTTAAATTTTATTCAAGCTTGTGGTTGCTTCTGTTGTAGTCTTAGTTTTCTTACCTACATGGAGTATATCAGACTCTGTTGTGCTAGAAAGCAGAATTGTGCTTCTTTGAAATGGCAAATTAAAAGGGTTGTCTATGATTTTTTTCTTTTAAATATATTTCCTATATTTAGAACTGAGCTACTTTGTGGCTTCATTTTGTCCTAGTTGATAAACGGATTCTATCATTCAAAAAAATAGTTTTTTTACATTTAGCATGTAGAAATAGCCTTTATATTATAGGCTATTCATCTTTTACCTTTATTTTGCTGGTCCTCGCCACCGTTTTCAAATAATTCTTCTTTTTGTAGTTATGCCAATTATTCTCAGAGCACAGCATTGTCATCCATCGCAGCACCGCCTCTGTCTCTTCATTTTGACGCATCCATCGGATTTTTTCTCCTCACTGCGTCAGCAGTCAACAAGAGCAACTTTGGGAATCGAAATCCCCCGCATGCGCAGTCAACCATTTTGTGGTGGTCCATAGAACTACAGGACTGCACAGAAATCCAATGGTGGCATCCAAATGAAGAGACAGTGGTGGTGCTGTGATGGATGACGATGCTGTGCTCTGAGCAGAATTAGCTTACATACAAAAAGAAGAATTATTTGAAAACATTGGCGAGAACCAGCAAAATAAAGGTAGGAGATGGATAGCCTATAATATACCGTAAAGGCTATTTCTATGTGCTTTCAGGTTAAAAGCAATTTTTTTAATGATAGAATCCCTTTAATCATGTATGGATTGAAGCTTTTATATCTATATTTTGAGTCTTTTTGTCTTTGTGTTCAGCCTTTAGTTTTGAAAGGACACCATGAACCAATCACTGCTGTTGCACTAAAGCATGATGGGAGGCAGTGTTTAGCCTGTTCTGCATCTCAGGACTATGTTATCATTTGGAATATACATGAATGTTCCCAAGCTGCACATCAAGGTGAATAAAGTTACTTTTATGTTTGTTTTTTTGAGTGTTGAACGAATTTTAATAACATATATTTATTTTCATTCACTAAGGCCTCATGCACACAAATGTGTGCACGGTCATTGTGCTAGCTGTGTTTTTCATGGCTAGCACACTGACCCTTTTATTTCTATAACCCCATACCCATGACTGTGTGTTTTCACAGTCCGGAGTATGCCCTAAACTCAGAACAGGTTCTATTCCTGTCTGTATTCCAGATTGTGCTTATTGGTCCCTATGAATGGGGCAGCAAAAGCGCAGGCCATGCTCGTGCATGTCGCCTAAATTTGCTTCTTAAAGGAGAAATCTAGCCAAAAATATTTGGAAATACAATATATACTCATCAGGGAAGCAACTAGTCCATAAACCCCTTCCCATGCTAGTTTCCCTTGAAAGAGCGCCCCAAACCACTTTGTCACTATTCAAAGCAATGTTTTTTGTCCATGTCTAAAGAATAAGAGTAGTAGGTTACAAGCAGACTTGGATAGACTGTGGGTTTGGGCATCCACATGGCAAATGAGATTTAATGTGGATAAATGTAAAATTATTAATCTGGGCTGGAAAAGGTTCAATAGAGGGGACAAAATTGATAAGGTGCATGGGGGACCTCTGTTATGAAGAGAGTTTAAAGAAGTTATGTTTGTTTAGTCTGGAGAAAAGGCATTTAAGGTTAGATATGATGAATGAATCTATAATCTATAAATAAAGATATAAATGGCCCTTAAAAGAAATATGGGGAAAAACTGCTCCATGTAAAATCCTCCCAAAGGACAAGGGGGCACTCCCTCTGGAGAAAAAAAATAGTGTAATTTCCAGAGCTAACAATAGGTAGACAACCAAAGGAAGGAATGGGGGGGGCGCACTCTGGTCAAGCAGGTCAGGCACGAATAGAGTATTGTGTACACTTTATTGGAAGGCATCTTCACTGTAAGGACTGTGAATCTGTGGAGTAGCCTACCTCAGTAGCTGGTCAGTAGCTGTAAAATATAGAATGGTATGGCATGAGTTCTGCCATACTGCTTTTCCCCTAAATCAAAATTACGATTAAGTGAACATTTTATCTCAATTACGATTGATGAATGATGGTTTTAGGACACTCCCCTTTTTAAATGCCACACCCCCTATTTATATGCCTCACCATGCCACAGAATTTTGGTTTCAATTATTTACGTATACTAGAGATGAGCGAACACTATTCGAATCAGCCTTTTTGAATAGCACGCACCCATAGAAATGAATGGAAGCGGCCGGCAGGCAGACTTTGCCGGCAGCCGGCCGCTTAACCTCCTGCGTGCCGGCTACATCCATTCATTTCTATGGGAGCGTGCTATTCGAAACAGCTGTTTTGAATAGTGTTCGCTCATCTCTAACGTATACGCAATCCTGAATGAATAGCGTACAATTAGTGACATTTCCTTTAGCCAATGGCAGCGTGAGACAAGATGGCAGTGATACCACATAATTGAAATAATCTATGTGAGCAAGAAAGTGCTGACTTTCAATTTCAATTATTTTTCGATTAATTGCTCAGTGTTACTGTGACATCATAATTATCTCTATGACTGTTATGCCTTGAGATGATAAGCTGTTTTTCTGTTTTCTTTGGGATTTAACAGACCATGGCATAAATGTATGTCATGGTGATTGTTCTGGTTGAGCAGGTGATCCCACACAAGCTGCAGTGCCTCATACCTCTGATCCCATACATTTCATCTTTTAGATGCCACCTTCAGTAGCGACATTGGCATCTAAGAGTTTCCTGACTGTCAAAACCATCCTTTCCGATGAGTTGAAAACCTCAAAGTGTGACCCTGAACATATCTAAAATTGGAGTTCCATCTGCTCAATTATTGTACCAGCAACACAGTCACAGTTATAGAGTTCAGAAGGCAGTGCGCAGATGGCTGCCGAGCTGATGTATAGTGCTTTCAGGTGCACTACTAGGGCTCTTAGGGTTATTAAAGGGGTATTTTAGAACTTTGCTCAGGTGATCAGTGCAACCTATGCTTAATGATTGACATTATGATCCTTCTACGACACTGTTCCATTCACGTGAATGGGATTAAGCTGCTATAGTAGACACAGCAACTACATTATGACTGGTAGTGAAAAGGCTGCAGCACTCACCTGAAAGCCATAGCCCCTTCAGTCATTTGTTGGACCCCCATGGATCTGATTTTAATCACATGTCCTAAGTATATCGCTATAGAAGTCTTGCAAAAAATCTTTATAAGATCAGTGTCACTGAAAATAATAGTGTCAGATAGCTGCCTACATTGTGCTCTAGACATTAGTTGTGCTGTGGGTAGTAATAATCCACTACACTGTAAAATTGCATCTGAATTGATATTAAATAGCATACACACATGGCTCTATTTTCCTCATTGACATTTTTTTCATTGTTAGGACTTCTTCCTCGTGGCCAGGTTATCGGAACACTCTTAGGCACTGTTCAACATTTGGGCATACATCCTAACAAACAACTAGTGGCAGCATGTGCTAGTGCCACAGTCTTTATTCTTAATACCGAGGTGAGTGACTTTAAAGAAGCAGTTTAGTAGTTGTAGGCTAAGACAGCAGGAAGCTATTCATGTAAACAAATGCAGAGGATGCCAAGAGCTCCCGGAGAAACTCAGAAATCACTCAAAACACTGCTAAAAATATTTAGGTGCACTTATTTACCCATTAATAGTACTAAAATACCCTTTTTAAAAAAGTTTTTTTGACCGGAAATCCCCTTTAACCATTTCCGGACGACCCATTGGGTATATGTGTCCAGAGAGTGGTTGCCTTGTTCTGCAAGGATGTACTGGTATGTCCATACAGTTTTCAACAGCGGCACGAAATTGCGGAGATGCTGAAACGGGGAGCCGTCTCTAACTTCAGCTGGAGCTCCCAGAGAGAAGGCAGGGAAGGTTTATTACAGCGCTCAATGAGCGCTGCATACACCGCAATGGGCACCGCCATGATGCGGCTTCCCTCTAACCTGGTGGTCACGTGATGTGACGGGATCAGAGCTTGTAAAAGCTGCTGGGTCCTAAAGTACCCAGATTAGCTCTATAGTTATGGGCAATTATGGGCTATATTCCTCCTGCAACTGGGGCTAAGTATACCAGCCACAGTTACTGGACAAATCAGCCTCCCCCACCCAAAAAATAGTGTTCAGATGTTCCCAAAGGTCTATTATAAAAACAATAAATAAAAATATATCACTAACACACCCATTAGCGATTTTTTTTTCAGCTAGCATGAAAAAGAAGCGACATGCCCTATCTTCCCACAGATTCCACGGCTGACTTTGCCGCAGCGTCTGCGTCGTGACATTCACTCCCGATTAGGCCCATTCATACGGTCCTAATCAGTAGCGGGATGCCGATGCACTGCATCGACATCTCATTGCAGCTAGCCGCGTGGTGAAATCACACGGCAGAAAAGGTTTCCACCGTGTGAACTAGCCCTTACAGGGTATCTATTACAGACTATATATTTATTATATATTTATTTATTTTTCCTTAGCTGATTATTTTTGTTTGTACTTCAATTTTCCATAGATCTAAAATGATTTCGACATACAGGATTATATTGGTCACCTCCAAGCACATTGATGTGGTAATGTTGATCTTCTTTGCATTAATTTCATGCTGTAACTTTCTGCTTTTTTTTTTTTTTTTTTTTTTTTATAAATAACAGCGAGAAGAAATACTTACAGAATTGATAGAGCACTTGGGTCCCGTGACTGCAGCTGAATTTTGGAGTGATGACCTTCTTGTATGCATTTCTGAAGATAGGTCATTTTCGGTAATATAACAAATACTAAGCAATGGAGGATTCTCTGCTTAAAGGGGCTCTATCAACAAAATCATGCTGCTAGAGCCCCACATATGCGTGAATAGCCTTTAAAAAGGCTATTCAGGCACCGTAAAAGTTATATTAAACTACCCCCCCCCCATTTAAAATAAAACCCTAAAAAAGAATGTTATCTACTTACGGATCGTGCACGCTGGGCGGGCATTCAGGGTGCACCGTCTTCTTCATCCACGCCTCTTCTTCCTCCGACGTCCTTCGGTCCCGTCTTCCTCCGGCGCTCGCGAGCGGACACTGATATAAAAAAATGGCCTGGGCGCCTGCGCAGTAGCCGTAGTAGAAGCCGCATGCCACTGCGCAAGTGCCCAGGGCATTTTTTTATATCAGTGTCCGCTCGCGAGCGCCGGAGGAAGACGGGACCGGAGGACATAGGAGGAAGAAGAGGCGGGGATGAAGAAGAAGACACACCCTGAATGCCCGCCCAGCGTGCACGATCCGTAAGTAGATAACATTCTTTTTTAGGGTATTATTTTAAAACGGGGGTGGGGGGGGGGGTGGGTGGGGTGTAGTCTAATATAACATTTACGGTGCCTGAATAGCCTTTTTAAAGGCTATGCCTGCATATGTGGGGCTCTATCAGCATGATTTTGCTGATAGAGCCCCTTTAATTTGTGAAAATATGAGTTTAATTGAAAATGTGGAACGCTTTATGATAGTAGAAGTTCTGGCATAGATGTAAGATCTCTCAGTATCTGAAGTATTTACCTTTTTCATACATGATTTTTGAAGTTTTATCATCACTATCAATAATATTCTATTAAAAAAGTCATGACACAAAATATTTATTTTTATTTTTGCAGATATGGAATTATTACTCACAGCACCTGATTTACCGGTCTGGAATAATATCAGGTACTTATTGATTGCTGAGAATACGTGTGTGGTACTAACACTGAAGCATGAATAACCACTACTTAGATGGGAATCAAAGTTGATTTGATCAGTGTTCCACTTAAAGGGTGTATGTCACCAGGACATTACGTAGGGGACATTATGCACTGCCCCATGATATTTTTAGATAGTCTGATAGATAAAAAAAAAAGAAGCTTTTTTAAGAAATATGTAAAAGAGGTTCAAAAGTGCATGATCTTCATTTGCATACTTCTAAACTAATGGTGCATTTTTTGGACTATCTAAAGGTATGATGGTGTTCACCATTAAGTGTCCCGCAGGGCACTATGGCATTGAGTTTCCTGGTGACAGACCCCCTTTAACGGAAGTATATAATATTTTTTTAAATGTTTAATTTTGCATTTTTGACTGTTTAACAAAGAAATTAAATGGCACAGTAACACAGCATCAAGAAGGGGAACAGAGAAATCCGTTCAATGAGTATCCATTTTCCAGTGCTAGCTCATACACACACGCACATTCTTACTTGAGCATTACCCTAGCGGGACTGTTATATATTGGTGATGTGTTGACCCATACATTCCTAGAATTTGCATACTGTGGGCCTCAGTTAGTATTTGGGCAGATCCAAGTCTATCAGTTGCACCCACTGGTATACAGAAGTGACCTTATGTCTTCCCAGTGTAAAACAAAACGGGCCGATGCAGTTTTCTCCCATATTTGGTAGGTACAATATCTTTGACCAGCCTCAAGTATTAACCTGAGGGGTGCCCATACCCACAAGGCCTATCGTATCATTAAGGAAGGGGTGTACTTGACCAAAAGAATTGAATGACTGCACACTCCCACACTGAATAGAAGACAATACCTCTTTGAACACCACAATGGGTAAATGTATGGGTACATGTATCACTGCGCATAGCTTGACAAATGTAAAATACACTCTGCGGAGTCATTTGACTTGGATCACTGTGACGTGTCCTTCTTATGGCGATTGCTTAAGCCTGAAATGTCATTTTGCCATTGTAAAAAAGATTTTATCTAAAGGGGAAAATTACTTGGACATAATGGCCTTATAAAAACAGGAGACTGGTTTCCGAAGAAGTTGCCACCATGCCATGGACTTCAGATACCACACTTTAGTAATGGGGACCCTCTAATGAACTGCTCCATACTGGTGTCTCCTATTTGGAGATATCTATAGTGACTGGTGCACGGAAGGTTAAATTCCCACTTCAAACTATTGAATATGTGAAAAATAACCTAGCTCAGCTCTGAGAAGGTAATATTACAGCAGAGAAGCAGATAGGGAGGCCGAGCATCACTACCCCATTCCCCACCACCCCATGTCTGCACCAGAGATTTCCATATACAGACCTCGGTTGCCATATTTGTGATGAAGTATTGTGTAAGGTAAGAGCTCCCTCCACATTTTTCCACATAAAGGCATAGCTGATCTTAAAGTACATAGAAGAGCCAGGTGGCTCAGTAGGATCACCAGCTACCATTGCAGCTCTCTGACACCTTACAATCATGTTGCTAGGTGCCGAGGTACTGGGTAAGGGAATCCCTATATTTCTGCTCTGATTCCTCCTGCTGATCCCCAGTACATTTGCAGTGTTCACACTATCACCAAGATGTTTATATCTGTCACCGAGTATTAACTTCCCCTTCCTCTGACTGATATATTCGTCTTGAAGTGCTTTTATAATTACTTAAATTACAATTACTTGTACATGCAGAACATATTTGTTGAGTATTTCCAGGTTACCTTTTTTGCACACTCTCCATTCCCTGCTTTTCTAGGCTGCTATATACATACACTACCTAATGCTGCTGCTGGATCTGCCAATAGGCAAGGCATGTGCTCCCTTCCCTACTAGGTCCAGTAAACCTTACCCAGGTTATCTCTGCCAGACTGTAGGCATACAGGTCTTCTTCATTGGACAGCCCCTGTCTAGTGACATTTTATGGACATGTCCAGCATTCAGACTTTGCTTTTGATTGACCCCTTATGGTGTGCACCATAGTTCCCGAACTTCCTGATCAACTGTCACCAACACTGGCACCACCCCAGGAGATAACAGCTTGGTGAAGCCCATATCCCCATACTGGGTTAAAGGATGAAAACTAGGGAGGCCGCAGACACTGTCCTTAGCAAGGGCCCACAGCCAAACAGTTTTGAGGAGAGTAGGTCTTCAACCTGCAGTTCATTTTAGAAAGTAACAGGAGAACATGAACTGAATAGGAAATGTTTAATAGTTCCAAATAATTTAATGTGTTCCGAAGTTTTCAACAAAATCAATTGTAAAAATCAGTAGTACGGTACATGAAGTGTGATACTACTTCAGGCCTTTATACGACTTGTATTGTGCATTTTATAGCAAGTTGGCTTGTACTTTTAATTTATGCAAATTTTGTCAAAATGTTATAGACCATGTAAATATGCAAATTATATTTGTTTTTTTGTGTAAATCTGTGATGTAATATATAATGTTATGTTGTCACCAGCATTTCCTCTTCTGAAGATGTACATTGATGCAGAAAACAAGCAGCTTATTACCGGTTGTGCAGATGGAATGGTAATCTGTCGTATTATGACTTTTGGGAATTTTTAAATTACTTTTTGGCATTATTGCAGGTATTGCTTAGTTAAAGGGAAACTGTCATTAGCTTTTGGGCCACTAGACCATGTCAGTATTATGAAACTGGGGTTTAATGACCTAAATCTGCCTGTATCAATTCTGGCGTTTGACTGACTAAAGGTAAGTCTAGAACCTATGTGAGAGGTGTGTTGGCTGTCAGGATGTATAAATAATGTTGACTTTTTGGGAAACCCTAATAGGAAAGTAGGAACATGACTTTCTTTTCCTTTAGAAAAGATAAAAAAGGGCAAAAAAAAAATCCCAGTGAGTTTGTCAAGCATGCACGTTGCACTCTCCTATGCTCAACATTGAAATTGCAGTACCAAAAGATGAGCCATAAGGTTTTACAAGTCAAGGACTTACTAGGTGTTGCTACGGTGTACAAGTGATCAAACCCATAGCTCAAGTCTGTGTCGTGTGGGAGGGGCATAAAGGACAGATTAAAAGCAAAGGTTTTTGCCATGTGAAATCTCAAAAATGGTGTGAAATGCCTCCTGTTTGTTGATGTGTGAGGTATTTCCACTTGAACTGAGAGACCAAAGCAGAGATATTAGCGCTGTTCAACATTGCGTGTCCTTAGGCAAACTTCTGCAGAGACAGATCATCTAGTCATGTAATGATCCTTTCTCTTTTGCAAGTGAAATTGGCGGCCACAACTTGAGCGTTGACATCAAACCATCTCGGAGCAAACCATCAGGAGTTCACAGGACATTGGGCTGTGAGACAGATGTTCAGCTATAGATATTCCTTTGGCCTCATGCTACCATTCTCAAAGGTTTTTATGTGATCCACTAAGACAGAAATAGAGACTGGAATGGAGATCTGTCCTGAAAAGTGATAGGTCCTGCTTTTTTCTTGGAAACAATAACAGCTGGAGATTGGTTTGGAGATGACTTGGGCAATGGCATGAAGAGACAGTGGTCCAGGAATTATGGTGTGGGGTGGCACAATGTATTGTAGCCAGGACCCATATAGTCTTCATCTCATGTACACTAACTGCTCATTGTTACATCAATTTGGTTGTAGAACCAGTGGGGTAGAGCCATGTCTCCATATTGTGTCAGGAGCTGTTTTTCAACAGGCAATGCTAAAGCACATTTTGCTTGTGGTACTGTGAGTAGCCTGCATGACCTAAACATGTTACCATGGCCTGCAGTGTCTCTGGACTTGTCTCCCAGCAGGAACATCTCCGACATCATTGGTTCGCAATTAAAAAGGGAGCTGCCGCAGTCAATCTTAATAATGTGTGTGCCCAAGTACATTCAGCACAGTATAATATTTCTCAAACAACCATTAATAACCTCATTGATGGCATGCCAAGGCTTGCAAGTGCGTGTATATCTGTGCGGGGCGCTCACACTCCATAAATAAATTGCAATGCTGTGAATATTTACTTCCTTTTTTTATTATTTGCATATCATTAACAACTGATTCCTGTAATTCCATAATTTTTCCTTCTTGGTGTTGCAATTTCTGTGTTGCTTTTTGTGCATTTGGAATGTTATAGTAAAAGCAACATTAATCTCCATGTCTATTTCTGTAACACCTTGTAGATTATAATGGATGGTGTGTGCATGTGCCCCAGTCTTTTCAATCTTCTTGTCCCCTTTTTCTGAAAACTTGATATAACTTGGATCACCCACACACTTGATTGTCATAGCTCCACTGATGAGACGTTTATGGCATTTTCTATTGATATGTCATTAGTGTCACTTTCAAAATACCACTGTATAGCAGTCTTACCAGAATAAAGTAGTAAAATGTCCCTTACAGGAATTAAAGGGGCTCTATCATTGGGAAAAGTCAATTTTTAACTAATCACATACTTGCATAGCCTTTAGAAAGGCTATTCCACACATACATTTTTTTTTTTTATAAAAGCAAACAACAATCAAAACCACCACAAGGCCAGACCCGCACAAACGGGCCCGCTGAGTGAGAGCAGACAAATCAGTAACAATCAAGTTACAAAATATAGTAATAAAGGCGAGGAAGGGGGAGAAGAGTGAAGGGAAAAAGGGAAAGAAAGAAGAAAGGAAAGTAGAAAGAAAGAAAAAAAAACAAACCAGGGAGCGGGCGATCTCGGGTTCCAACCACCAACCCATCAACTGTCAGTGATTTATGGGCTTCCAAAGAGCTGGGGCACAAGCCCTGGCAGCATTAACCAAATGACGGAGGGAAGACAGTAAAAAGGGAGAGAGAGGTCCGAAAGGCGAAGCAGGAAGAAGACCGGTGAGAATAGGAGTGAGACTAGAAAAACCTGGTTGAGGGGATATCGTCACTCCATAGGGAGAGACCACCAATTAGGTGTGTGGAGTCTTATTGTGCCATGAGCGCTCCACTGTGCAAAGGAACATGGGAAGAATATGCAAATCCGACTTCCATGATGTAATTAATAAGCCAGTTCCTCAGGCATGCACACCAATAGAGGGCGCTCACTGAGAATGTGGGACAGCAGATGTTCTGCTCGGGTGAAGACAGCGGCCTTGCGGCCCAGATGGTGTAACATTGCTGGAGGAGGCAGATGGGACACTCGGACCCACTACAGATAGGGTAAGGTTGCTGGAGGTTCAGGAGCTCTAGAAGATGCGACTGCACACATCCGTGTTCAGGCCACGCCCACACATACCTTTTGTATGTAAATTGCCTCAGTAGTTTTTGAAAGAGAACGTTTTTTTATTCATATGCTAATTAGGCTCCAGCGTGCACTGCAGAAGTCTCATCGTGCACTGTCTGCTGTGTGCACAGGCTGCTGCTGCTGATGACTCATCCTCCCTGCTTGCACTGTCAGCACACAGAAGCCTGTGCTGTATACACAGCAGGGAGAGGAGTGCTTGGTGAGAACTTCCTGTGCATGCTGGAGTCTAATCAGCATATAAATAAAAACAGTCTCATTCAAAAACTATTGAGGCGATTTACATACAAAAGGTACATGTAAAATAGCCTTTCTAAAGGCTATGCAAGTATGTGGTTAGTTAAAAATGACTTTTCCCAATGATAGAGCCCCTTTAAAGTGTCTGTTTATTTTACCAGTCCAAGAGCCTAAGATTCCTCTGAACACCATGTACCTTGCTGTCATTTATCAAGACTGGTTCTGTTAGTAAATACATGAAATCTTTTTGTTTTACTTCTCTAGTTGAAAATTTTCAGTTTGGCAAAGGAACATAATTTTCGAAGTATTTGCCACATAAACCTTCAGAAAGAGAAATACAAATTCTGCAATATAATACAAAAAGCTGCACAGAATGGAAAAACAGGTAAAATTCTTTTTTTTTTCTTCTTTGAATGAATGGAAACGTCATTTTTTTCAGATGTAGTTTGCAGAACTAAGACATTAAATATACATTAAAGCATGGCTGAACTAATTTAGTCCCTCACTTCTGCTGGTCCTAGGCTGCATTTAACCCGCCTCTCTCTAAAGTGCCACTTCTTCCCAGCAGTTCAGGCTTTTTAGTCTGCCTCCAGGGAAAGTTTCTCTCTCTCATCTGTCAGAGCTGTAGCAGACTTCTTTCCTTTCTTTCCTTTCTTTCCTTTCTTTCCTTTCTTTCCTTTCTTTCCTTTCTTTCCTTTCTTTCCTTTCTTTCCTTTCTTTCCTTTCTTTCCTTTCTTTCCTTTCTTTCTTTCCCACTCATGACAGATTCTGAGATTCTTTTTAGGGGGCTCCTGACGGTGTTCTCCCCGTCTGTACTTACAGTACAGTCCTTTACTTGCTACAGTGTCCCTCCTCCCTGTCTATCTCCTCTGCCACAGGTTCTTGTCAGCTGAAGTCTCTGACTCCAAACCCATTGCACCAGGCCTCTTTCCCATATTCAGCCTGCTTCCTTCTCCAGACACATTTAGTCACTGGCCCTTGCCCTCGGATCAACAATAAAATGACCATCTCTTCGTTGGTGCCCATATCTGGGGAGCAACCTCCTGGTATAAGTACCTCACTCTAATCCAGGTGTTCTGGTCCCTTCAGTACCTTTGTAGTAACTTAGGCTGGGTTCACACTACCATAGGTGTCCAACAGCTAGTGTCCGTAGCTAATTTCCATTGAAGATTTTAGCAATCCTGCATGCAGGATTTTTCTGTTCGCTTGAAAAATCGGACATGGTTGTAAATGGACACTTAAGGACACAACATAATATCCCATTTAAATTCATGGAAATTGTAAACAGACACAGCTAGTGTCCGTTGCTAAAATCTTGAACGGACATTAGATAGGGACACTAGCTGTCGGACACCTATGGTAGTGTGAACCCAGCCTTAGGCGTTTGGGTTAGTCTGCATTAAGATGTTTTCCCACTTCAGGTGGCACTCTGGCCTTGTCCTGCATAGTCCCTGTAAGAAGGTGACAGGCAAGGTGCTGGAATCACGATATATCTCCACCAGGTTTCTTACATATGTATGGTCCAGTGCTGGTCTTGAGTAGGCCTCAGCTTAGGTGTGGTTCCCAGGCTCGTTACTGGGCCATAAAAGGCTCCAGAGCCTGCAGTTCAGGGCAGACTCTAGAAGAGACTGGTTTAGTCTTTGGGTCTGTCTGGAGAGCTGAACTTCTGGTGAGGTCTGAATAATATATCTTTTTTTTTTTTGGGTTGTGTGGCTGGTAGTAAACCACATGAACAGTTAGCTTTGTTTTGTATTAGTTAGAGTTCCGATGAGCAGGAGTTTTGTTTTGCTTTTTTTGCCTGAAGATAAGGCTTCTCTCAGGATAATAATTTTGCTCAGTCCAAGACACAGTGGCATGGAGTGATGTGGTCATAGTTGTTTGGCCCGATGTCTTCTTTTACATGAAGCTGAAAAGTTGCTCCTCTTCAATCCCCTCTCTCAGAATAACTCCTCAGAGCTCTAACCTGCATCCCATTTAGCCCCTGCATCAGGTTGGAGCTCTGCTTAATGCTCCTTCTATTCGCTATCTTTGTTTCTAGGGCGAGGTGCAGGTCCTTGTTGAGGCTTTATACGGCTCTCAAGAGGGAGTCCCATTTGCCTCCATCTTGACAGTTTCTTACAAGACTTCTTCTGATGAAGAAAAGTTAGCCTGACACCCTTTGGTACCCTTCTGATTCAGAATTTGAGTCCGAGTGAGCAAACTGCCATGCAGGATTCCATACAGGCTATACAGAACCACTGTACATGCTGAGTCTTTCTTCCCTTGTTCTGGTGGCTCCCTTCCCACACAAAAGGCACTGAATTTGTTTTTAAGATCCTGTTAAGTTCCCCCTCTGTGGGAAACACCTAGACAGTCCCCTCTTCTGTGATGAGGCGAATTTTATTCAGATGCCATACTTTTTATAGTCTTCCACATTATTTATGCCCCTCAGAACGCTTGTATGCGTCTTTAACAGTCTGAATGGTTATGTGACTCTTTTCCAGTTCCTGTTACAGTGAACTGTGCCAATATAACATTCTTAGTGACTTCATGGACCATACTGATCCATGCCTGAACTGCCATAGAGTTCTACCATGGCGTACGGATAAATGTCTAACTTCCAACCTCCAGACTCTCCTGTTCTGATACTTGGAGCCATGTTTGAACAAGCTGCAACAGAGGAGAGAGAAACAATAAGAATAACCAAAATGGTGAAAGGGCCCTCCCTTAGTTTTCTTGCTCTGTGATGCTGTATATACATTTTCCCACATGCTAGAAGTATTGATTTTTGATGCGGTTTTTATGAAAACCGTGTAGAAAATCATGTCATGTTTTTTCCACCTCCTATTGATTTCAATGGATTTTTAAAGTTGCTTTTTTCCCTCTAGATAAAAAAAAAAATACGAGCTGCCTCAAAATCCTCCTGACAAACTCTGTGTGAACATACCCTGGTTCATTTGTGCTACTATCTGTTTCAGACAACAGGTTCTGTCCAGCTGTCCTCTTGTAACATGGCGTGCTGGAGGCATCCATCCATTTTTCTCTATTGTCTTCCTTTAGTCCCAGGATTGGATCATCAGAGTTTCCCAGCATCCTGCTGTGTTATGGTGAATTGATTTGTTTGTGATTTGGTAGTCTCCGGCTAGGTCTCTTGTGGTTCATGGGTTCGTCATGGACACATGACTTGTTCCAGCCCCCCGTACACTACATTTCCCCTTTGCTGGTGTGTAGGGCTCCTATTCTGGTCAGACTCCAGCAATGTGTCCTGTTTTCTGTAGACACTTGTCTGCCTATTCAAAGCCGGACTCCTGGTTCCGCAGTTACCTCGGCATTTTTTTGCCAGGCCTGGGTGCCTCTTAACCCATTCCCTGCACCATGGGGTTGGTAGTAGCTGTCTCTACCCTTTGTCTAGTCTCCCATGAAGAAGGCTCCTATGTTTTGCCAGTTCCTTGTAGTCGAAGCTGGTTCTGTATTTTGGGTCCTAGGAGTGATGTAACTCCTTTTTTTCCCAGCACATCAAGGGTCTCCTGGTGGGGCCTTATTTTTCACAGTCTGTATTCTCTTCGCTCTTCCAATTATGGGGCCTCTACTTCCCTGGTACACCCCTGCACTTCCCACTTAACTTGTAGCAGATTACGGACATCTTAACATGCCTTCCTAGGTGGTCTAAAGTTGGGTAATATGGAACTTTAGCAGCTTGATGGCAGTAGACATCCACTTGGTCCATCTTGATCCCGTCCTCTGCATTTAATGTTCCATTTCTTTTTGGGCTCAGAACATATTGGGGCGTCCCCTCACTGTCTTCTCCTACTGCTGTTAGGACAAAACTGACTAACTTCCTATCTGTGGAGGGTGTGTAGCTCACTTAGACTGTAGTATGGTGGAAAATGTTTTTTGGTTTTCATTATCAAATTAATATACCTGTTAGTGCCAAGGGTAATATGCTGAAATACAATGCTATATCTCATAGTAACCATAATATTGAGTCTGGTGACTAATGATTTATACCAGATATAGCACTTGTAGTATACTCTATTGTACCCCCCTTTTTTGTGTTAAAATACTTGCATTTTACTAGTGACTTCTTTTGATTACTTTCTCCCATGCCTATAGATACTAAAACTTTTGGCAAGGACAAGAGTTCTGACGATTTAGTGGATTCTGATCTTCCTATATTACATTTACAGAAATGTGCGCAGCTAAATCAGGAATATGACATGTAAGTTAACTGGAGAAAGTTCCTTTGCTGGCATGTTGTGTTTAGCAACATTTCTTCTGTCTTTTGCCAAGGGTTTTCTGACTGCAAGTGTGTGGCAAATGTAATAGAAAGTAAAGTACTTATTTTAATAATTAATAGAGATGAGCGAGTACTGTTCGGATCAGCCGACCCGAACAGCACGCTCCATAGAAATGAATGGAAGCACCTGTTACTTCCGATTTGACGGCAGCCGGCCGCTTAAACCCCCCGCGTGCCGGCTACGTCCATTCATTTCTATGAGAGCATGCTGTTCGGATCGGCTGATTCGAACAGTACTCGCTCATCTCTAATAATTAATGCTAGGTTCACACTAGTGTCGACTCTCCGTTATTCTGGTCTAACAGAGAACCAGAACAACGAAGCAGTGGACCAATAAAATAGTGGTAACATACAGGGCAACACGGTGGCTCAGTGGTTAGAACTGCAGCCTTGCGGTGCCGGAGTCCTGGGTTCGAATCCCGCCAGGAACAACATCTGCAAGGAGTTTGTATGTTCTCCCCGTGTTTGCGTGGATATACTGATAGGGAATAATAAATAAATAAATAAATAATAAAAAAAAATTAGTGGTAACATACAGAGACTGTCGGACCCCATTGTCTGTAATCGGGTATCCATCGTTTTAAAACTGAAACCTGTGGTCCAACCTGGCGCAAATGTGAGTGTACAGTAGCCTGAGGGGTACTTTATACTGTATTTGATGTTTACACATTAGACTACATTTGCATAATTTTTCATATTTACTGCTATCAACAGTGGTATATTTATTAAGTTTCATGCCAAACTTTTTAATATATGCGATCTATAAACCTCTTTTGTAAAAAAAAAAAAAAAAAAAGTCCATGAGGTTGTTTAGTTTGAGGATTAGCATTTCCGACAGACCTCATTACTTACTGTATTTTTTCCATAAATAAAAAATGAGTGACTTTCCTAAGTATACTATTGATAAGTTTGGTTCCCTTTCCCATTTTTATCACTAGTTGACCCCATGTGGTACTGTGTGATAACGTGCGTATCTAATCCTCTGGTGTGTGATACTGTGTGCTGGCCTGTGTATCTAATCCTCTTGCGTGTGGTACTTTGTGCAGATGCGTGTATCTAATCCTTTAGCATGTGGAACTTTGTGCAGACGCGTGTATCTAATCCTCTGGCGTGTGATACTGTGTGCTAACCTGTCTATCTAATCCTCTGGCATGTGGAACTGTGTAGATGCACGTATCTAATCCTGCGGCGTGTGTAACTGTGTGCATTGTCGCGTATCCAATCCTATGGCGTGTGGTATTGTGTGCAGTGGCGTGTATGTAAACCTGCGGCGTGTGGAACTGTGTGCAGACGTGCGTATCTAATCCGCTGGCCTGTGGTATTATGTTAAGACATGTGTATGTAATCCTCCGGCTTGTGTTACTGTGTGCAGACGTGCATTTCTAATGTTTCGGTGTGTGGTACTTTGTGCAAACGCACGTATCAAATCCTCTGGCATGTGTATTTAATTCTCTGGAGTGTGGTACTGTGTGCAGATGTGCGTATCTAATCCTTTGGGTTGTGGAACTGTGTGCAGACACGCATATTTAATCCTCTGGCATGTGGAACTGTGTTCAGACGCGTATATGTAATCCGTTGGCGTGTGGAACTGTGTGCAGACGCGCGTATGTAATCTTTCGGCACGTGGTACTTTGTGCAGATAACATGTATCTAACTCGTGGCCCCTGACCCGCGTGGCTCCGGCCCACCCAAACCCCTGTAGCGCGGCCCCCTCCTCCCATGCACACCTCCAAACCCTACCCCCGCGGCATCCCTGGTAAGGGGGCCCTGGGCACCCCTCTGGCTCCCCAAACCACTGTTGCGCGGCCCCCTGGGCCCCCAAAGTCCTATACAGTGGCCCCCGGCACCGAACACTACAGTCCCCCGTGGTTACTTACACAGCCGATCTACTTGCCCTGCCACAGCAAGTGAGGCTGCATGTCCGCTTCATTCCTCAGCTGTGGGTATGCACCATTGTGTCCGGAGCGCAGGCTGTGCACACCTGAGCAGCTCGTCCTGCACTGCACAGCCAGCCTGCATGTCAGTGTTGCGCCGGAGCGGCAAGCTGCCACCATGTTTTTCGGCTCGCACCTCATCCAACGAGCCGCCCACAGGATGCAGCAGACCTATCGGAGCCCTGCTGAAGCCAGGGATGACATAATCTTAGGTCCTGCAGCGTAGCAGGACCATACGTTCTCTGATAGTGGTTGTGATGTCGGGGGATGGAGCGTTCTATGAAGTAACCTATGTTTCCTTCCCGGTCACCATACAGGTATGAGTACAATCTCAGCCAAATCCGTTCAGTGGTTTGGCCGTGATTGAGGAACAAATATCCAAACTCACAAACATCCAAACACACAAACTTTCACATATAATTTTACTTTTCTTTCCTTCTTATTTTAGGCCACTCTGTGGAAATTCTTTACATTTATGGGTGGGAAGCTCCACTGGTTTGCTTTTAGTGAATATATCAAATGCTGAAGTTGAAGGGGTCTTACATTTTGAAGGTAAGAGGCACTTTTTATGTAAAGGATTTACAAAAAGTGAGCCAGTTCTTACTTTAAAATCATTTGTTTTAATGCTGTTACTTATGTACTCAGTAGACAAAGTATGAGTATTCTGTGTGGCATTTAAAACTGAGTTTCTTTTCACATGTTTCTCAGTAATAGACTAAAAACTGTTGCTGTCTCGGCATTCACTTGAAGTGGTTATCCAATATTAGAAAATCACATTTGAATGGGACTGAGCTGTTGCATCGCCATGTGATCAATGTGAAGGATGTGCTGTCACTTCTCTTCCTTCTTGAACAAAATGGACATGTTTTCTAATCCTGGATATCTCTAGGAGTAGAAAATGACCTATCACCAGCTCTGAAAAGCCCAATGACATGTGCATCTTATTTTATTAGTATACTCTAAATTGCATCAGTATTAAAATGGCTTTTGGAAAGGCTGAATCGATTTCATGTTCAGGGTGAGCACTGATGATGTATAGAAATGGGCTTTACAAATCTAATGACATGTCCTCTCTTTAATGTATTTTATTAAGACTGTCATGTTAAATACCAGTCTAAGTAACAGGATCACTAGAGCAAGATGACAAACATCTCTTAATAAATATGGTGCATCTTATACCAGTATGTGTGTCAGAACATCAGTACATCCATCAGTCTGTAGTAAGCCATGCTCCTCCTACTAAGCCTAATCCACTAAAAAATAGTGGCAAGTGCTGCAAAGAGTCCTCAGAGTTGCAATCCTTTTCTGCACATGAGACTTATGTAACAATGTTATTTTTTATGCCAAAATGACGTAAAGCTCCTCCACTGATCTTTCAAAAATGAAAGCTTGTACATATTTGATAAAAAGAAAAATTTGATAGAATTTGACACAGCATGCTGCACCTCAGCAAAACTGTAACTACAGTTTCTAATAGTGTCTCTCTTAACCCTTTCATCACCCGAGTCAGTTTTCGTTTTTGCTTTTCTCCACACTTATTTTATTATGGACAAATTAGACTTCATAATGTACTTTCAAGCTGGAAAAAAAATCTGACTAGGATGGACTTGAAGTTTAGTCTTTACAGTTTTCATGATTTTTTTCTCCAGCTATGGTATTCACCGTATATAGAAAAGACATTTTCAGGCGTGGGATACCGAACATGTTTATCTTTTAGGTGTAATCAAGTTTTATTGAAGTTTTATATGAAATGCAAAATGTAGAAGACAGGAAAAGGTGTAAACAACATCATTAGAGGTGTATTGAAGGACGTACAAGTCCAAAAACAGGCATGTCAAGGGAAGAACAGGGATGAGAGAGAAGGGGGAAACAAAACGACACCAGGGGAGCACAGACAACAAGGGAAGGAGACGGAAGGAGGGGGTGAAAACCACCAGAGCATGTTTATCTCATATATATAATTTAAGGAGTGATTTTGAATATTTATATATATTTTTATTTTTTAGATTTTTATGTTTTCCCCCAGTTTAATTCTTAGGACTCTCCCAGGGGACTTGAATCGTACAGGACATCTGATGACCCACACAATATACTTCAATCTTGGTGTATTTCAGTGTATTGTAAAATTGCAGGTCTTCTATTTCAGTCCTTTATTAGGCTATCGGCTGTGACCGCTACAGGTCGCCACCACCTGATGACACTTTAGGGGTGGCCACTGGACTTAAGAAGCCACAATCAATACTATGGCATATAAAGTGTTAAGGGCATGATCAGTGAAGACATCATTCATATCCCCTACTATATTATAAAGCTGGCACCTGGCATTTATGGAAAGAGCTAGGCAAAAAAGCATAAAAATAGCAGTTTGATGACATAGGAATATGATTATGGAAGAGGCAGAGGGGAGATATAGCTTGGAATATCTGTGTACATGCAAATCGTGCCCTCGGTATAGCCTTTGGGTAGTTGTATAAAAAAAATCTCAACTGTTTCTACATGCCCTGTGGATCTTATTTGTAACTCCCCTTAGATTGTATTAGAGGGTGCTGTGCCAACTCCAAAAGAAATATTAAACAATTTCCAGGGAGATGGGCCACCAAATATGTCTTAACACCAATTCAATACACTTTCTTAAGTGTAAAACACATCATTTTTGACATTATGGATGTTAGCAGGCATATATACTAAAGAGTCGGAAGACTTCCTTTACATGTTCATGCCGTTTCCCTTCTTTGTCCTTGATTTGGATAAATCTCCAGCTTTTGCCTTTTCATGAACTCTAGTATGTGTCATTGGACACATGGGAGACATTTGGTGGTAGGAGTGATAAAGCGGAGTAAGAGGGGATGCAAGTTATAAGAAGTATGGCTGCAAGTAAGTGACAGAAAGTGTCTCTATATGTAGTGTACACTCTTTTAGAAATCAAATGCTTGGCTGTAAGCTGTGCAGCAAGGTAGGGTTACGCTGAGGAGTAGTGCATGATCAGCACAACTAGCCTCAATGTAGTATATAGCACTGATGAGAAAAATGGATGAAAGCAGATGGAAAGTGATCACCATCCATTTATGTAGTCTGTGTTAGAGGCTGTTCACATAGTTTTATTTACATTGACCGGACACGTTTTGACACGGAATAAAACGTGTTAAAATGTATTGCTCAACATCCCAATAGACTTCAATTGGTAGAATGGATCTCAAAAGTGCATACTTTTAACTCTGCTTTGCTTCCATGACATCATAACTTGTTGCCAGGCAAAAGATAACATTGGCATACCACGCTTTTTCATCTATCCAAATGTATACTAATCTCCACAGATCCCGGAGTATGACAAGCGGAGGCCCATCAGAGGCGAGTCATAATAACAAACAGCTATACTCCCCTCTCCTAGACAACCACAGGTCCCATGGCATCGTCTTCTGGCCCTCTAGATGACAGCAGCGCCCCTGGGTCACCACCTCTCTTCAAATGGGAAGCAATGGCACCACAACATACTTGTGACATCATTGCGCCCAATTAGATCGCTGAGAACCTTCAGTGGTGATCTAGGAGTGCAGATATCATCCATAGACCAGAAGAATATGCCAGGGGACCACTAGATGCCCAACAGAAGTGAGTATAGATGTTTATCACCTCCCCTGGGTCTCCACTTATTATTAGAGATGAGCGAGTACTGTTGGGATCAGCCGATACGAACAGCACGCTCTATAGAAATGAATGGATGCACCTGGTACTTCCGCTTTGACGGCGGCCGGCCGCTTAACCTCCCGCGTGCCGGCTACGTCCATTCATTTCTATGCGAGCGTGCTGTTCGGATCAGCTGATCCGAACAGTACTCGCTCATCTCTACTTATTATACTTTGGGGTCTGAGAAGACCAGAGAGTATATTAATAGCATTCACCACACCAGTATTTATGGTCCTGTTCATCAAATGGATCTGTTTTTTAATGTAAAAATGGATGCACTGTTTCTGCTATGATAAACAGATCCATTAAACGGACTTGCTGAATGGACAGCAGAAATGTAATGTGAATTGCCCCTTAAATAAAATCAGATAATTTACTTGAAGAAAGGTAAAACAAACCACACGTTTGTGTCCCAAAAGCAAAGAGAAAGTGATCTATTTTTATTCAGCTGACTCTATGTAAACAGTTGGTCATCAATTTTCATCTGCTTTCATCTGTTTTTCACATCAGTTTTTTGTATCTGTAAAACTGATCAGTTAAACTGATTAAAACGTGATGTGAACAGCCCCTTATAGATACCCTTTGGTCTTGAGCCACATATCTGATAGGAATTGACAGTACATTGAATTAAAGTAAAAAAATGTGTTTAGAACTCAACAGATTTTATCCAATGTGTTAGATTTAAACGTATATTATGTTTCTCTTATAGACTATGACAACCTCAGCATTCATCTAGCTGGATCTGTCTCTATTTCTAGTAGTTATGGAGAAAAGGTAAATTATACACTTCCACATTTTCCTTTCCTAAAAAAATCACTTGATTCTATCAATTGGAGGTGGAGCACTCTGGATAAACATTCCATTAAAGAGGAATTTTCATGTCCTCGCAGATTGGCGGTATTATATACCACTAGAAAGCTGACAGCATGCTGAATTCGGCACACTTGTCATCATCACCGGTATGCTCCCTGGTGGCAGCAATATCCCTTTAGTGTCAGAAGGGCCACTGAATTCAGGGCACTGTCAGCTTTCTAGCGGTATATAATACCACTGATCTGTGAGGACATTAAATGGTGTTAGGAAGTTGTCAGTGTAAATAAATATATCAAAGTTACTGCATAAAAATGGGGCAAAAGTGCATGAAGAAAACTTTTTTTTTTTTTAACCCCAAGTTGAACATGAGGGGATTACTGTACTTCATGTGGACATTCTACTTTACTGTTATTCTGTTGCAGTCTAGCATTACTTATAATACCATTTGTATATTATTATCATCATGCTTTTGTTATTATTTAGATTTGAACCATGTAGAAAATGTCTGCAAATTTAGAACAGTTGATGGGTTTAGCTATGTGTTTATCCCAGCAAGTGTGGGTTTTATTCCTCTCTTTCTTCTTAGGTTTCCTGATATTTCAGTCATTTTTAATTTGGATTTCTTTCTGCATATTCATCCATACTGTCTGCAATATTGCAAATGTATTTTGTATTATACTTTAAATAGGCCGGGGGAGGTGAAAAGAAAAAAAAATCATACTTTCCTTTCCCAGCCCGATCTGGTCCTGCCAGTCTATTGTCTTCTGCCAGAAGTTCCTACCGCACATGACTGCTGAGGCCAATTAGTAGCCTCAGCGAAGGGCATGTGACATCACTAGTTGTGACATCCTGGGGTCTCTTCCTGATGCTGCTGAAACCAATCAACGACTCCAGCGGAATTGATCTGGGATATCACAGCCGGTGAGGAGTTTCATTTCAAGAAAACAGCCAGGAAGAAGTACCAGACTGCATTGGGAGAACACCGGGGACAAGTATGATTTTTTTTTTTTTTGTCCTCCTCCCCTGGCCTAGTTTAAAAATATTTTTTTGCTCAGACAACTTCTTTACCTAAAATGTCGATATTATTATGGGTTTCTATAATAAAAAATGACATGTCCTATTGACAAAGCTAGAAAGTTTTTTTTGTTTCCAGTTGTTTAACTAATTATGTTGCTGTCCAGAAAAATCAGAGCCAACAGGAAACTAATTGGTTTGGTGAATTACTAACACCGCTGCTAGTGACTATGGTCCCAGTGATAAAATCCCTGCTGATCAGATACTTGTTTGGCCTTCTGTGTCTATGCTCAGCCAATGCCTTTTAAGGGGGTTATGCAGGACCTCGAAAACATGCCTGCTTTCTTCTTATTATTATTAAGTGACATGTCTCTTGGTCACATGGTCTTGCTGCAGCTCAGTCCCATTTATTTTAAAGAGTTGGAGATGTGGCATATGTGACTAACAGACATGATGTCACAAGAAAGCAGCCATGTTTTCGAGTCCTTTTAAATACAAGTCCATCTCCATTGAGATTTTCTACATAACATTCAAAAATGTGATCACATATTCCAAACAGTAAAGAATGTGAAAGAATGTTAGCTAGGAGTCAGATACTGTTTACACTATTTTGAGAGTCAGGTAGCCATTTTTATTTAACTTGGAGTTGTTCATTATAATAGTTTCCCTTTATTTTATTGTATTAATAGTTTCCATCATTGTACCTTATTTTCTAATAATAATGTTTATGATACCAATTAAATTGCAAAGTCTTTGTACTTAAAACATTTTCTTCTTGTGCAGAATATTTGTTTAATTGCTTCAATGTTTGGATGCAAAATATCTCTGATGACGTTTGACACGCATGCCTTTTCGCAACTTCAGAAACGTGGACTGCAGCATTTTGGATCAGAAACAAATTTGTCTATTGTCTCTAGGTAATTGTAATACCGCAAACTGAGTAAAAGCACAAACTACGATTGTTTTGGATTGTACTGGATGTCAAAGTAACTTTATTTCTCTACCACATTTAGCCCATTAAGCTACTTGACCTGTTTTATGTCAAGCAAGTACTGATTCTATTACATCTTAACCATTCGTAGTTGCTACAGCAAGTAAAGGGTACATTCTGTCTTTGTCCTAGGACTTATACCAGGCACAGCACATTTTCTTTTTATTTCACAAATTTAATTTCTTGCATAATTTTTCCTAACATTTTTTGCAGATCAGGCTTTTGCAATGTAGTGCCATATGCAGTATTTTCACAGCCAGTTCGTAGAGTAATTATTGCCAGAAATTCTTCGAGCCTTAGGCTTGTTAGAGGCAGAAAGGCCTTGTTTGTGATTCATTGTACTTTTCTACTACCATAAAAGATTTTACTTTTGTTTCCAGATTTTCATACCAAGTGATAGCCCTGACTGACTCTAGCACATCTAATGTATAGTCATGCAAAAAATGAGGAGTCTGTTTGTGGGACAAAATAAATAAATACAATCCAATAAAATGTTGATTTTTAATAACAGTATAAGTTAGAGGAATCAATATTCTCACCTGTAAACCCACAGCACTGTCAGCATATACAATATCCTATTTAGCTTTCCCTCATTTATGTTTAAAAGTACCTGTTTGCCTATCCAAAATTGCCTTGGAGGTATACATGCACCGTATGCAAATTAGCTGAGAAGCAATGTATACGGTCTGATTTCTGAGGAGATGAGTCAGACTGAAAGCTGTGATTTAGGGTGTTTTGCTGCTACTCCTTTAATGTAACCTGGTTTTTTTTTTTTTTTTTTACATGGATTCCACTCTGTGAATTCTTCCCACAAGACTATACCTTTGGCTTGAAGGGTGCAATGTATACAACTGTATAGACATAAAATGCAATATATCCCCTATGCATCCCCCTCCCCCTCTTTCACCATGATAGATGCTAAAGTATCTTGCCAAAAGCAGGGTGACTCTTTAGACACTCCATGCTCTTACATGCTTATCTTGGGTGATACCCTCAACTTCTCTTAGCTGGAGAGATCAAGAGCCTGCAACGGCATTGATTTGGAGCATAAGTCTCACTTTAGAGGCAGACATTTTGTAGAAGGCTATCCCGCTTTTGTCTGTCACAGGGAAGCTAAGTCTAATCTGCAGCTGTTATGTTATGGAACAGGAGTTGCTGAGCACATTGATATTGATTGATAAAAATATATTGTGGGGAAGACAGCAACACAAAATATGCAGCAAACTGATTTATTTAGGAAACAAAGAGGAAAATAAATAAACTTTGACTTCAGCCACAAAATAATCTAAACAAAATACAGCCTTAACTTCAGGCATAAACAACAAAATATATACCTACTCGTCTGAGCCAATAGCTATACAGATTGGATAACCTAACTATACGTGTGGCTTACTTCCAGCCACACTAACAAAACGGGCACAATATAGTCTCACCGGACTCAGAGTTACAGGACAGAACCAAACACCTCCTTAAATCTCATGGAACTGCAATGCAATGCAAGAGTTGCAACCTTTCCTGGCCCAGTAATGATCCAAGGATCTACACCTGGGCTGAGGCCTACTCCAGATTCGCCCTGGACCACACATATGTCAGAAACCTGGGTCACTCTGCCTGTCACCTTCTCACAATATATATATATATATATATATATATATATATATATATATATATATATATATATATAATGTCTCTAACCAGACTCCACTCTATGACTGTGTGTATTGTGGGGAAGGTAGCAGCAGTGGTGCGGGCCCAACCAGTTAAGAGACGGACACAGTATATGGTGCAAACAAGTTTATACTAAAAATAAACCTTAACTTCAGGTACATAAACATTAAAAAAAAAACCTGCTTGCTTGAGCACTAACTAAACAGTAAAAGGCTAACGATACGTGTGGCTTACTAACAGCCACACGAACAAACAAAATAACATCTTTAGGTCACCGGTCTCTCATTATTTCAGAACAGACCCAGACGCCTCCTCTTGCTACCAGGATCTGCCCTGAAGTGTAGGCTCTACAGCAGGGGTGCTCACACTTTTTCAGTGTGTGAGCTACTTTTTAGCTGACCAAGGCAAAAGATCTACTAGGGCGGGGCCGGGACGGGCCTGTGGGCGGGACTGGAGCGGGCCTGTGGGCGGGACTGGGGCGGACCTAGGGGCGGGACCGGGTGGGCTTGTGGGTGTGTCTGTGGGTGGGGCCGGACAGGTGGGCGGGGCCGGCCAGATCGCGAGAGCAAGACAGCGGCATTCTGTGGCCGCCCAGGGATCCCCAGTGTCTGTTCACAGCGCAGGCAGAGAGTTATCTCTGGACACTGGCAGGCTGGGGCTGCGGCAGCCCTGCCTGCCAGTGTCCGGAGATGACTCTCAGCCTGCACTGTGAACAGACAGACACCGGGGATCCCTGCATCCCGCGATTGACCCTTACGTCCTTTGCGATCTACCAGTAGATCGTGATCGACGTATTGGGCACCCCTGCTCTACAGCCTTTTATGGCCCATTAATGAGTCCTACACCTGGGTTGAGGCCTACACAAGACCTGCCCTGGACCACACATATGTCAGAAACCTGGGGGAGATATACCGTGATTCCAGCACTCTGCCTGTCACCTTCTCACAGTATACAGATCAATTACTACTTTTGAGCATAGAATGTGCAGAAAAATACATGGCTAAAAGATAGGCTATATTAAATCTATCCCTGAAAACTATATATCTGTCTGTTGAGCTCCTCCTGATCTGTAACATGTTTCCTGCTGATGACACAGCATATTTATGGTGACAGATTACCTTTAACTATGTCTAGAAATCTTTTAGATTTTTACACCATTGACCTACTGGAATGAGATTGTGTCAAAAATTGGAGTGATAAATCTGGGCCACTGAGTTCTTTGGTATGGCCCCAGTATTACTTTTTGGTATGGCCCTAGTGTTACTTTTTGGTATGGCACTATTGTTACTTTATGAGATTGCATAGCTCTGTGCTTGCTTTAAATTCTACTGTTAGAAAGGGGGTCCACATACTGTTAGCCATATAGTGTATATGATAATTTTATCCTGCACTCTCTCACACACCATTTGTTAGTTTTACCAAAGGAACAAAGTACAAAATTGGAACAGACCTATTTTACCAGATCTCCTTTCCTGGTCAGGGTTTCTCTTCACTAGAAATTGAAAGAATTCTTCTAGTATCTCATCACATACTAAAATTCAATTCTATTGCTGTTTCTTCCTTCTCTAGTGATCCCCTGTTACTGACCTCTCCTTTGCGGTGTGAGCTTCCAAAGAAGCAGGACAAACTAAAAACAAATGGTATGTGAGGAATTGTCTAGGTTGTAAATATGACATCCTTGTAAGTATATTTACATAGTAAAATTACTAAATGTATGGCTTGTCAAAGACGCCTATTGCTGTAGCAGAAACAAAACAAATAAAACCCCACTTAAATTGTATATACATGTGCAGTGTAGCAAACTACAGTACCTTGCATTTGTGGTGACAGGCAACCCACAATGGTCGCTTATTCTTCTAAATTATTGCTATAAATTGCGGTGTTGCTTAATATGTTACTTGAAATGACAACGAATATGTATCAATGTCTGTTCTGCTCTGTGGAGTGTCTTAATAGTATTAATATTGTTTGACAGCTATATGTTATGTATGTCCGGTTGTCTTTTATGTTTCTTATATTAGTGTAAAGAGAATGATTACAAATAAGACATCCTATTAGCTTTATTCACATTCTATCTTTTAAGTGTTTCTGTTTTATTAGTCTATGAAATGTGTCATGCTAAATGACTTTAACAAAGACCTTCATTGACCATGCCATGTTTTCACCTCATAGATCATTTAGCAAGTATGAAATGAAATCACTTTGCCTTGTAGAAGAGATTGAGACAGAAAGTATGAAAAGCAAGGCTTGGAAGGGTCTGAGCAGTGTATGTTGGACATCAAATCTGCCAAACGTTTTGGCACTGTTTACATTGAAAGACTTTAGCAGCCACACACAGCTTATTCCATAAATCTTCAGCAGCTTTTTCGTATAGTGTTAGGAATTATAAAGTGATGTCTGTTTTACAGTTCACATGTTTATTTGCTGAGATACATGAGCTCCGACCATCACATTCAATCTTGTAGTCTCAGAAAGTTTCCTCTTTCTCTAAATGGACAATGGCTCCTTTTCTAAAACTAAAACTCTGTGCTAGCAAAGGTCCATAAGTTAGTGGCACGTGTGCCTTCTTGTAAGTGGATTTTTAATCCTATGTGTTCTTGCACAGATAGAAGCCTTTCCCATTTACTTTATTTAATCCGTGTCTGCTGGAAGCTTCATTTTCTGTTTGGTGTTTAGGGGCCAAAGGCACCAAGTGAATCAACTCTAGCCTAGTCTGCTACAGTCATTTTGCATAGCTTAGAGTTAGGCTACAAAGTTTGGATGTACATTTTATGATTCACATGGAATTTGAGCACCGTGAGAGTCTTATTATAATCTATGTAAATTGACAGCACTCTATGCAGTCTTGTGATAAGAAAATAAGATCATTCTGAATTAAAGGGGTATTCCCACCTCACATACTCATCAGTCTTTACTGCTGTAAAATCTTCTTTCTTCCTGGTTTCTTGCATCATTTGGTGGGCAGGGTTTCACATGCAACCTGCCGTTTAGCTCCGCCCCAAATTCGAATGTAGCTCCGCCCACCCATATTGGACTATGAAGTACAGGCAGCAGCAACTCCATTCTGTGTTACATACAGAGACTGCCTGTCTCTGCCATAATGAACACAAATGAGTTAGCTAGCCTGATAACTAGGAGAACAGATGAAAGCAGCTCCTCTCCCCTATCTGCTAACAGGGAGCTAGGTCACATGGTGTAGACACAGGAATAGCTAGAAACACAGGCTCGCTCCCGTGCACTTAGCCCCTCCTCCCTCCCCCCTGAGAGCAGCAGATACATCACTTGACTCATGAGCAGCTAGGTCAGGGCTGTGGCCACAAAAAATTGAATAAAGTAAGATAGTGGACAAACAAAGCAGTTTTGCTGAAGCAGTGTATTTAGGAAAAGTCTTACATCCACATTAACAAGCAGTATAGATAGGATCCTTGTGACGGGACAACCCCTTTAATGGTAACAGATTAAAGCTTAAAGTGACTCTCCACATTTCTGTATTGATGGTCTATTCTTAGGGTAAGTCATCAATATTGAATCAGTGGCAGTGCAACAACTGTTTTCAGCACAGTGTACTGAGCTAGATGCAGACTGCTCCATATACAGTCCTATGAAAAAGTTTGGGCACCCCTATTAATCTTAATCATTTTTAGTTCTAAATATTTTGGTGTTTGCAGCAGCCATTTCAATTTGATATATCTAATAACTGATGGACACAGTAATATTTCAGGAGTGAAATGAGGTTTATTGTACTAACAGAAAATGTGCAACATGCATTAAACCAAAATTTGACCGGTGCAAAAATATGGGCACCCTTATCATTTTATTGATTTGAATACTCCTAACTACTTTTTACTGACTTACTGAAGCACAAAATTGTTTTTGTAACCTCACTGAGCTTTGAACTTCATAGCCAGATCTATCCAATCATGAGAAAAGGTATTTAAGGTGGCCAATTGCAAGTTGTTCTCCTATTTGAATCTCCTCTGAAGAGTGGCATCATGGGCTACTTAAAACAACTCTCAAATGATCTGAAAACAAAGATTGTTCAACATAGTTGTTCAGGGGAAGGATACAAAAAGTTGTCTCAGAGATTTAACCTGTCAGTTTCCACTGTGAGGAACATAGTAAGGAAATGGAAGACCACAGGGACAGTTCTTGTTAAGCCCAGAAGTGGCAGGCCAAGAAAAATATCAGAAAGGCAGAGAAGAAGAATGGTGAGAACAGTCAAGGACAATCCACAGACCACCTCCAAAGAGCTGCAGCATCATCTTGCTGCAGATGGTGTCACTGTGCATCGGTCAGCAATACAGCGCACTTTGCACAAATAGAAGCTGTATGGGAGAGTGATGAGAAAGAAGCCGTTTCTGCACGTACGCCACAAATAGAGTTGCCTGAGGTATGAAAAAGCACATTTGGACAAGGCAGCTTCATTTTGGAAACAAAAATTGAGTTGTTTGGTTATAAAAAAAGGCGTTATGCATGGCGTCCAAAAAGAAACAGCATTCCAAGAAAAACACATGCTACCCACTGTAAAATTTGGTGGAGGTTCCATCATGCTTTGGGGCTGTGTGGCCAATGCCGGCATCGGGAATCTTGTTAAAGTTGAGAGTCGCATGGATTCCACTCAGTATCAGCAGATTCTTGAGAATAATGTTCAAGAATCAGTGACGAAGTTGAAGTTACGCCGGGGATGGATATTTCAGCAAGACAATGATCCAAAACACCGCTCCAAATCCTCAGGCATTCATGCAGAGGAACAATTACAATGTTCTGGAATGGCCATCCCAGTCCCCAGACCTGAATATCATTGAACATCTGTGGGATGATTTGAAGCGGGCTGTCCATGCTCGGCGACCATCTAACTTAACTGAACTTGAATTGTTTGTCCAAAATACCTTTATCCAGGAACTGATTAAAAGCTACAGGAAGCGACTAGAGGCTGTTATCTTTGCAAAAGGAGGATCTACTAAATATTAATGTCACTTTTCTGTTGAGGTGCCCATACTTTTGCACCGGTCAAATTTTGGTTTAATGCATATTGCACATTTTCTGTTAGTACAATAAACCTCATTTCAATCCTGAAATATTACTGTGTCCATCAGTTATTAGATATATCAAACTGAAATGGCTGTTATAAACACCAAAATATTTAGAACTAAAAATGATTAAGATTAATAGGGGTGCCCAAACTTTTTCATAGGACTGTAAAGTGTAGTCACCATGCTCACTAAGATACTATTCATTTGACTGAGAGCTAAGCTGCAATAGTTTTGCATGGCTGACCATACATTGTGCTGAAAACAGATGATTCGTGGTGTTGCAGGATGTCGGACCCCCGCCATCTAAAATGAATAATCTATCTATAAGCATCTAGTCTTAGTGTGTCCCTATTAACTCATTTATATTTTGAATACCCATTATTTACTTTATATGTGCTTGGCCACCTACTAAAAATATCTCCAAGTGCCCCCAAACTGGTCCCGCAGTCCCAGAAGTTGCTGCCCAGAAGAGGACAAGGGGATTCCATTGGGCTCTTCTATGTCTACTCCATATGAAAAAAGCTACGTCTTCCTCAGAGGAGTCTAACACTATGTCTACTCATAGGTTTGATGCTTATAAGGTTTCCTAATAAATACTTCAAAAGCCATTTTGAGCTACAGATTGTTTTCCAAGTTTGTTTTTGCATACATTGCTGTATTTGGCGCTGTGAAACAAAACAACCTGTAAGTGTAGTCTGCTTCTTGAATTGTGAGAAAAAAATGAGGTAGTCTGTATTTTATATCATGAAGATGACTAAATAAGGATGGAATTTGGATCTAAAAATAAGTTAGTTTAAGGCATTAACATCAAGCAAGTCATTCACATTTCCACATAAAATGGAATGAGGCATACCAATGAGCATGTCTGTAGCTCACACCAGTCAACCACAAAAATGCAGCCCAAGGTACCAAAACCTTTTGCTCTTTAAAATGAATTGCAACCCTGCCAGTGAACTATGTATGCATAAAAGACCTTCTAAAATGATCAATGATCACACTTAATTAAAGTGAGACAGTAGATCAACTGTGCTCGGCTGGAAAAACAATCTATTATCTGCCCACAGGACAATCTAGGATTGCTTTTACGAGCTCGGCATTTAGACTTCTTGCTATTATTTAAGTGCAGTGAGTTATGTAGTGAGTGTCTTTCCAGGATACCACATTCATTTGGTTTTTAAGTATGTGCATGATAAGCAGTTTTGTAAACCAGACTATTAAGATGACATTTTTAGCGACCAGCCTAGTGTTAAGTCATTTTACTTTTTGCAAGTAAAGAATTGTAAGTCATTTGCTTCTTTTCAAATGTTAGAATTAGCACATTTTGGTGTAAATTATCTATGTACAAGGGTCTAAACTTTTAATTAGCTTAAAGAGGACCTTTCATGGATTCGGGGACATGCAGTGTTATATACTGTTGGAAAGCTGACAGTGCGCTGAATTCAGTGCACTATTGGCTTTCCCAATCTGTGCCCCGAGTGAAGAGCTATCTGTCCCGGTACCGTAGTTCTTTACAGTCAGAAGGGCGTTGCTGACAGTCTGTAGCGCTGTACTGTTTGAGCAGGGAGGAACGCCCCCTCCCTCTGCTCACAGTGCTCGTCCATAGACCAGTATTATCAGGAGGGGAGGGGGCATTCCTCCCCGCTCACACAGCACAGCGCTATTGGCGCTGCTGTGCAGACGGACGTTCCTGACAGAGTGTCAGAAACGCCCTTCTGACTATGAAGAGCTACGGTACCGGGACCAATAGCTCTTCAACCGGGGCACAGATCGGGAATTCAGCATACTGTCGGCTTTCCAGCGGTATATAACACCGCATGTCCCCGAATCCATGAAAGGTCCTCTTTAAATTGTTATGGTTTTGCTATTTTTTGATACAGAAATCTTAAAGGAGTTCTGCTGTTAGAGACACTTATTCCCTGACTCCAGGGTAGGGGGACAGGTGTCTGATCGCTGGGTCCCTCAGAGAGAAGGAAGAGGACGGCCCGTGGGACCAAAAGTCCCTTAAAGCCTCCTTGGGATTACAGTCCCCCCAAAAGCAGCGAGCATTAAAAGCATCGCTCCTGGAGCTGAAGGCCCACTCCCAGTGTGCCAGTTACCTCATTTGTATAATACATCAAAGTTCTTCTCCAGATCTACTAAAGTGACTTGCATCACAACACTATTTTGTTTATCACTGTAATGTGCTCTGTAACTCTGTGGTGGCAGTTGAATATGTTGGGGGGGGTGGGGGGGTGGATTCCCTTTAAGAGAAGGATGAACTTCAAAAAAGCAATAGCAATGTTACTTTTAATGTTTGACTGTAAACCCTACCAGTTAAAGTCTGTCCAAGATTAGAATGGAGGTACCCCGATTTTCCTGCAAACCTCACTATATTTGTCGACCAGAATGTATCTGGTATTTTAGCTTGTATATATTAACTTGAATGGGTCTGAGCTACAATTCCCCGCTGGGCCATGGACAATGGTACAGCGGTTTCTGGGTGGAGGGGGGGGGCACATGTATATCTTGTAATCTTGTTTTTAATGAATTCCAGGGGTATCATAAGGTATAAGGTGTCACATTGCTGATGCCATGTTTAGTACTAGTCAAGGGGTGTTCTTGCAACAACAATCATATTTCATATAAATGTACTTCACTAAATATTTTTATTATTTATTTTTATTATTGTTTATAGCACCATTAATACCATGGTTCTTTGTATTTGAAGGTTTACATATGGTACACATAATATAATACTAACAACACATAAATTTAATCATACCAATGACTAACTGGCACAGTGGGATAGAGGGCCCTGCCGATGAGGGCTTACACTCTATGAGGGAAGAGGGATGGAGACAGAAGGAGAGGGGGAGACTGTACAGATGGTGTTGTGGTGACAGTAGCGTTATTGGAGGTTGTAGGCCTTCCTAAATAGGCGAATCTTCATAGCCTTCTTGAAGCATGTGATTGTTGGGGTTAGTCTTATGTGTCTTGGTAAGTAGTTCCAGACTATGGGGGATGCACGGGAGAAATCTTGGAGACGATTGTGTGAAGAACGGATAAGAGCAGAGCGGAGTAGGAGGTCTTTGGAGGATCTGAGGTTACTGGTAGTCAGGTAGTGGGAGATTAGCTCAGAGATATATGGAGGGGACAGATTGTGGATGGCTTTTTATGTTAGCATTAGTAAATTTAACTCTATTTGCTGGGTAACAGGTAGCTAGTGAAGGGATTGGCAGAGGAGAGCGAATGATGAAGAATGGGGGAGGTGAATTAAGCAAGCAACACAGTTTAAGATGGACTGGAGGGGGCCGAGAGTATTCACTGGGAGGCCATGCAGAAGGGTGTTGCAGTAATCTAAGCAGGAGATTATGAGGGCCTGGACGAGCATCTTTGCAGTTTCAGGGGTGAGGAAGGAGCGGTTTCGATGGATGTTCTTGAGTTGGAAGCAGCAGGAGGTGTTGAGGGTTTGAACGTGCGACTTGAAGGATGGGTTAGAGTGCAGCGTTATCTCAAGGCAATGGACCCGGGAGACAGGGGTAAACGTGGTTCCATCAACTTTGATAGATGGGTCAGGTAGAGGGGCTGTATGAGGTGGGGCGAAGATGATGACCTCTGTTTTCTCCATGTTGAGTTTGAGAAAGTGGGAGAAGAGAAAGGAGACTACGGCTGCTTAGCACTTTGGGACTTAGCCTCTGTTGGCCAAACGTCTGGTCCAGAGAGATATAGTTGAGTGTCATCAGCATAGCAATGGTAATGAAAACCATGAGATCCTATGAGTTGGCTCAGGCCGAGGGTGTAAATAGAGAGCAGGAGGGGTTCTAGGACAGAGCCTTTTGGGGACAACTACAGAAAGAGGTTGTGGCGAGGAGGTGGTGTGCGAATGGGAGACGGGTCAGGTCTGAGATACCAAAGGATGAGAGAATTTCTAACAGGAGAGAGTGGTCAACTCTGTCAAAGGCAGATGAGAGGTGAAGGAGGAGGAGGACAGAGTAAAGACGCTTGGCTTTGGCAGTTAGAAGGTCATTAGTGACTTTGGTTAGGACAATTTCTGTGGAGTGACGGGGTCTGAAGCTTAACTGTAGTCTGTCAAAGAGTAAGTTGGTATATACATATTGTCATCCATTGAAAGTATGTAGCCAGAATGAAAATGTTACTCTTTAAAGGTGTTATTTGTGTTCTGGTAGCACACTAACAGCTTTTTATATGAAAATCCTAAATTTCTTTAGGAAATTTATGAATGCATTGATGACAACTGGGTGTCTCACTACTCAATACTGATTGCCAATTTTTATCTGTACGTTTTTTCAGAGAATTAACACAAGGAATGGTTCAGAATGCAGAGTTCTAAACATAAAGAAATACTTTAAGAGGAATATAAGGATTTAATAAAACAGATATGTCTAGAGAGCAATGTTTTTTTTTTTAATATAGTGACAGCCTATCTTAAATATAGCCATCAGTATCTGGTTATGGGGTCTAAAGTTTACCATTCACCGTGTCCTGAATGTTTACCAGGAAATGTTTCAGACCCATTCACTTGAATGTAATTATTTTCAATAATGTATTTGTTTTATTTGTTTCCTGCAGGGCCACAAACCAAAATAAAGGACCAGCCACTTGTGTTTCACAGTAAGATTAAGTCATCTGGTTACACCACAGCACCAAGGTAACCAGACCACGATTGTACTCCACCACTAAATATGTGGCTGTCACTCTGAAACAGGGGGGAAAACTTATCAAGAATGGCATTTCCTTTGGCAATTTTGATCTCCTGTGTAAATGGTCATCTTCTGCCAGATGTGTGCCAGGAACTCAAGTCCTATGCCAGCTGGATAAATCTGAGCTATGGTTTAGGCTAATTTTTAATTTTGCCAAAATTTACCACATTCTGTAACAGGAAATTTATCCCATAAGGTACTGACTTTTATTTGGTAATAAGATAAGATAAGCCTCCCTTCTCCCTCACACAAAAATCTCATAAATTGACCATTTATACATACCCAGTACTTACAGGTATGTCCTAAATTTTGTACAGTGTGTCTATTAGAATTAGAAGATGCATAATAATGAGTACTGTACTATTTACTCATAGTTCAAAGTTATACCAGTGATATCCAGCGGGTATCCCAATGCCTGGATTGGGACGGCTGGTGCCTTCTGTGCTTGCCAGGGATCATTAGGGAAGCACCTTTTATAGAATGTTTTGCCTCCTACTGGACTGAATAGCAGTGCATCTGTAGAGGATCAGTAGCAGTCAGTTGTCATTTAACTATTTGTATTGTATTTATGCTGCCATAAGTTTTATTTTATTTTTCTGTGTAAATGTGTATTCTGGAGTTTATTCTCCCCTTGTGTATCAGTGCCTCTGCTGCCAAGATATCAACATTTTTGTCAATGTGTGTAATATATATATAGTTGCTCTAAAAAGGTAAGCCACCCACTGCTCTGTGCCTCCCTTTGCCCCTCCCTCCTACTTCATTTTCCCTGCATCGGAGGTCTGTCTCACTTGCCACTGCCCATATGTTTGGAGCAATGGGTTTGAAAAAACTCAGGTCCATTGGTATACAAGATTTGGCCCTGTCAGTCTGAGAAAGGAGGGAGGGACGGATGGGAGGCTTACCTCTTTGGAACAGTGGCTTTGCCCTTTATTGCTTCCATGCGCTGACTTGCATAGTGACAAAAACAGGGATATCTTGTTAGGCTGGTTTCTGGTGACAGACTCCCTTGAAATGGACACCTCAACTGTGCCATGATAGAGTATCGTGCTATAACATGAAATGTGACAGATACAAAATAAACCTTGTAAAAAAATAATCTCCAAAAATAATGTGCATTATGAATGTGTTAACCTGGTGTACTGTACCTGGTCAGTTCAGAAGTAGTTGGTGACTGGAAGCTTTATTTAACAAAAAAATTGTGAAGGATAAGAAATACAAAAAGACCTTGTTTCGAAGAAATAGAGATTACACACTTTGCCCAGCAGACCCCCTGTCTATAATGGGTTCTTTTGGGTGTCAGGTGCTTTAAACTGAAACCTAGACTTTTTTTTTTTAATCCCCGGTTTTTAGGCGGACATTGAGAGTGAGTCTCTGGTGGAGACTCCGGAGCACATGTGAACGTAGCCTTCAGTTTACAGGTTAAACTAAAACAATGCTCTGCATTTTCAGCTGTTTACTCTTTGTTTCCTCTGTCTTAATTGTTAATTTTCACTAATCTAGTGGGTTGGAACATCTTTGTTCTACACATAAATAGTAGTGCCCCTTACCACTGTCTCTCATGTGCAGAGTAAATACTAAACAGTACTAATCTAAATAAAACATTTGGGGTGAGATTCAAAACTACTACCTATTATTGTGTGTCTCTGTTTCTGTATCACTTGGCGGCTCCTCGATCTATCTATTCCATAGACCTCTCTTACCAGCTTTTAGCCAAAGTCAATCAGTAAATCTTTACTAGTAGACTGGAAGGAGAAGGTAAACAGGATGGCACTGCTGGGTCTGTAAATATGAATCCTGGTAGGCTGGAGGTGAATAGGAGGAATATGACCTTATATATAAAGAGCCGTGGGGGTGCTCAACAACCAGAAAAAAAGCACTATGGCAATAATGAAAAAGTAGGAAGATTGGAAGGGCACTCACCCACACCGAGGCTCATCTTCATAAAAGACTTCTTTTATTAAGGTATCACATCTTAAAAGCAATTTGTGTAGGGAGGGAAAAACAGCATCAAAATGGCAAGAAGGCAACAGCCGTTTCGCGCAGCTATGTGCGCTTTCTCAAGCCTCAAAATGCAGTGGGTGAGTGCCCTTCCAATCTTCCTACTTTTTCAGTAAATCTTTACTACTCAAAATATTTATATGCATAATAACAGAATGTATCAGCAGCTGAGGATACAACTAGATGTACAGATTATGATCAATCAGCCCATTGTGATTTCTTTTGTTTGCAGGCAGTATGACGTTGAGCTGGTAGAAACATCTATATAGTTAATATCTTCTATATGCTATGATTATATCAAAGGAAAATGTATTGAGGAGCTCACAAGGGACATGTCTTGACGCAAGGAAATATGTTTGAGCCACACAGAGTGTAATTTATATTAGTCTGAATAATTCACATACCAGACCTCATCATCCGTGTGAAGACATATGTTTGACTGAGCAATTACAGTTATGTGGCTACTGTGATCATGTTCTGTCTCTTAGTCCACTATTTGGAGGAAGTCCTACTAGATGATAAGTCCGGAAATATGTAACCCTTAAATACAACATAGACAGATAAATAGATAGATACACATAACATATACATATAGTGTGTGTGTATATATATATATATATATATATATATATATATATATATATATATATATATATACACAGTATATATATATCTATACATACATACACACACACACACACTGTGTATGTATATACAGGTAGGTCCAGAAATATATGGACATTGACACAAGTTTGGCCTTTTAGTTGCTTACCAAAACCTATTCGAGATACAGTTATATGATCAAGCTTTATGTGAAGGTTTTCACATCACAATTGGAAGAAGGATTTAGGAATTACAAATGACCAAAAGTAATTGGATAGTTATCTCTAAAGCTATTTAATGGGCTGCTTGGGCTATTCCCTTGTTAATCCATCATCAGTTAAGCAGGTAGAAGGTATGGAGTTGATTCCAGGTGTGGCATTTGCATTTGGAGCCTGTTGCTGAGAACTCAAAACATGCGGTCAAAGAAGCTCTCAATAGAAGTAAAACAAACCATCTTTAGGCTGAAAAAAAAAAAAGGAAATCTACCAGAGAGATAATTGAAATGTTAGGACTGGCCGAATCAACAATTTCCATGGTGCTCCGGGACCTTCCTCCGCAGTCCAGTCTTCTGGGATCTGTGCTGACATGTGGCAGAAGTTCCAGCTACATGTGACCACTGAGGTTAATCAGCGGCTTCAGCGGAAGGGATCTGTAACGTCACAGCCAGTGAACAGTTTCACTTTCAGAAGACGCCAGAACAGAAGGACCAGAATGCGCCGGGTGGACAGCGGAGCATCGAGGACAGGTGAGTATGATCTTTATTTTTTTTTTTTTTTTTTTTACCTCCAACCAGTTGTCCAGTTAAAAAAAAAAAAATTACCCGGACAACCTCTTTATGGCAGAAAGACCAACAACGAGCAAAAACTGAAAACAGCTGCAGTAAAGACATCATAAAAGAGGCAACCCTGAAATTGTTGATGTTTGTGGTTTCCAGACTTCAGACAGATATTGCCTGCAAAGGGTTATCTACAATTTTTTTTAAAATGCTCATTTTATTAATAATAGTGTTCATTTGTTCAATTTGAGCCCCTGCAATGAGGCGGCTTTGTAGAAAAATGATTGCAATTCCAAAATATTTTGCAGGATGTTTTTGTGATATATATATATATATATATATATATATATATATATATATATATATATAATATTATATTAAGGCTCTTACTGCTGCTGTAACAAAACCCAGGACTAGAGCTTCAAGCCCTGGTCTACAATTAAACCCAAACCTGGATATGGATTTGGCCATTACCAAGTGGAGGGGAGCCATCTTAATGAGATATTTCTTCCCTTCACAACTTTCCCTCTGTCTGCCTAATATATATATATATATATATATATATATATATATACACTCCGTATTTTTCGGACCATAAGACGCACTTTTTTTCCCCAAAATTTGGGGGGAAAATAAGGGTGCGTCTTATAGTCTGAATGTGGACGCATTCGGGAAGGTGGAGGAGCGGAATTGCAGCATCGCCACGCTCCTGCCGCTGCTGGCTTCCCGCAGGGCAGGAGCGTAGCATTGCCGCATGCCCCGGCACCTGTGTCGGCATCTATATATATATATATACTGTGTGTGTGTGTGTGTGTGTGTATATATATATATATATATATATATATATATATATATATATATATATATATATATATATATATATATATTTGAAATATATTGTGAGAAGGTAGAGTGCTGGAGTCATAGTATATCTCCCAGATTCATGACATATACACTCACCGGCCACTTTATTAGGTACACCATGCTAGTAACGGGTTGGACCCCCTTTTGCCTTCAGAACTGCCTCAATTCTTCGTGGCATAGATTCAACTAGGTGCTGGAAGCATTCCTCAGAGATTTTGGTCCATATTGACATGATGGCATAACACAGTTGCCGCAGATTTGTCGGCTGCACATCCATGATGCGAATCTCCCGTTCCACCACATCCCAAAGATGCTCTATTGGATTGAGATCTGGTGACTGTGGAGGCCATTGGAGTACAGTGAACTCATTGTCATGTTCAAGAAACCAGTCTGAGATGATTCCAGCTTTATGACATGGCACATTATCCTGCTGAAAGTAGCCATCAGATGTTGGGTACATTGTGGTCATAAAGGGATGGACATGGTCAGCAACAATACTCAGGTAGGCTTTGGCGTTGCAACGATGCTCAATTGGTACCAAGGGGCTCAAAGAGTGCCAAGAAAATATTCCCCACACCATGACACCACCACCACCAGCCTGAACCGTTGATACAAGGCAGGATGGATCCATGCTTTCATGTTGTTGACGCCAAATTCTGACCCTACCATCCGAATGTCGCAGCAGAAATCGAGACTCATCAGACCAGGCAACGTTTTTCCAATCTTCAATTGTCCAATTTCGATGAGCTTGTGCAAATTGTAGCCTCAGTTTCCTGTTCTTAGCTGAAAGGAGTGGCACCCGGTGTGGTCTTCTGCTGCTGTAGCCCATCTGCCTCAAAGTTCGACGTACTGTGCGTTCAGAGATGCTCTTCTGGCTACCTTGGTTGTAACGGGTGGCTATTTGAGTCACTGTTGCCTTTCTATCAGCTCGAACCAGTCTGGCCATTCTCCTCTGACCTCTGGCATCAACAACGCATTTCCGCCCACAGAACTGCCGCTCACTGGATGTTTTTTCTTTTTCGGACCATTCTCTGTAAACCCTAGAGATGGTTGTGCGTGAAAATCCCAGTAGATCAGCAGTTTCTGAAATACTCAGACCAGCCCTTCTGGCACCAACAACCATGCCACGTTCAAAGGCACTCAAATCACCTTTCTTCCCCATACTGATGCTCGGTTTGAACTGCAGGGGATTGTCTTGACCATGTCTAGATGCCTAAATGCACTGAGTTTCCGCCATGTGATTGGCTGATTAGAAATTAAGTGTTAACGAGCAGTTGGACAGGTGTACCTAATAAAGTGGCCGGTGAGTGTATGTGGTCCAGGGCGGATCTTGAATAAGCTGCAGCCCCGGGTGCAGGACAATGACCCCAAACACACCTCCAGGCTGTGTAAGGGCTATTTGACCAAGAAGGAGAGTGATGGGGTGCTATGCCAGATGACCTGGCCTCCACAGTCACCAGAACTGAACCCGATCGAGATGGTTTGAGGTGACCTGGACTGCAGAGTGAAGGCAAAAGGGCCAACAAGTACTAAGCATTCGTGGGAACTCCTTCAAGACTGTTGGAGGACCATTTCTGGTGACTACCTCTTGAAGCTCATCAAGAGAATGCCAAGAGTGTGCAAAGCAAGAATCAAAGCAAAAGGTGGCTACTTCAAAGAACCTAGAATATAAGACATATTTTCAGTTGTTTCACACTTTTTTGTTAAGTATATAATTCCACACGTGTTAATTCATAGTTTTGATGCCTTCAGTGTGAATTTACAATTTTCATAGTCATGAAAATACAGAAAACTCTTTGAATAAGAAGATGTGTCCAAACTTTTGGTCTGTCCTGTAAATACATAGATAATTATAGATATACAGTATATTTCAGAAAGTAGCACTGGTGTATAGTTTATATATGTTGTCATTCATCACTTGTTTCCATTGATGGTTATTATTCTTTTTGATGCCTGAACATGGTCTGCCTGTCTTATATTGCACAACAAGTAGAGCACATATGGAGAAATCTTTGGCTCATTTGCACATTTGCAGACTAAACATTTTCCGTAATATTGACCTTGACCCTACTAGACAGAAATGTGTCATGTAATCTAAGAAGTATAGCAGAGGAAAAATATGTTTAGTTTGGGAACGGGGCACAGAGAACGAAAATATTATGTAGTTATTCTACCAATTAACTTATTATGTTATCGCGTATGGCTGTTTATTGTCATGGTTATTCTAATTATGGATAACAGAAACAATGTAATGATCAGTTGCAGAACTGAAATGAGGAAGTACTACGTTCACTGTGTAATAGCCAGCTTAACCTTCTTATCCATAAGTTTTCTATGTACTTAAAGGTGTTGTCTAAATTTCACTATGGATTACCAATCCTTAGAGCTATAGACTACATACAAGATACATCTGCTTTGCAGAAACTGTCAGAAGAGGAGCCCTGCCCTACTTCTGTTTCTGAAAGAGCAGGAAGCATAGGCTTCCTGCCCTACCACTTTTTGAATTGTAGGTGACAGGCCTGTGGTCTACAAGCTGCAGGCAGCTGCTTTCCAGCCCTTCTCGCGCTTTCCTGCTCCGCTCAGGGCAGTACACCAGGAGCAGAAGAAGAGCATGGCTGGGGAGCAAGCAAAGAGGTAAATACTGTAATAAAACTTTGGTTGCTTATTTGAGGACACTGATGGGGTCACTGTATGTGGGGCCATTATTTTGTATGACAGCCTCTGTATGGGGACCATTATTCTGTGGTGGGTGCATTAAACCTTAAAATCAGCAGCTCGATCTTGCTGCGGAATCCACAGCTAATTCAGCCACAGAGTGCATGACGCGAGACAAACCTTTGATTTGTCCAAGCCTAATTGGTGAGGGAAATCTGAATTTCTGCTTCAGTTTTCCATTGTAAGGAGTCAGAGAGCTGGGATAATGAAGAAGAATCTTAGGTGGATGTACTCCGAAAAATCTTCATTTTTCCATTGTGTGAACATGGCCTAAAAGTAGCCATCAATATAACATCTGCGGTTTCCTGATAGCTTGGACTTCTGCAGTTCAGCTCTTGTGAGACAGATGTGCTGTGGCTGATGTGTATATGCACCTATTGTCTTATTTTTTTTATGTACTTGAATGTTATTGGCAATGTTATTCTACAGTATCATTTTCTTTCTTCCAGAATGAAGATGTTTTCCCCAAAAACAAATATAAAAGCAATTCAAGTTTCAAAAGTAAAGAAGGAGATATCAAGGTAGATCTCTCAATTTTCTGGTAGTTTTTCAAATACTGATGCCTCAGATCCCAAACATATATAGAAAATAGGGTTAATAAAAATACTTGCAGATCATCTATAAAACATTGCTTTCCCTGCAGTGTTTTATAGATTATCTGCCAGTTCTTTATATCACTGGATTGCCCTATAGTCATACTAGGGATCCCAGCAGACCCCTATGGAAGGACTTTATCACAAGGTTGAGGTATACCTGTGTTGGTTTCATAAATCTGTGTTGCTCTTTTCTTTTTTTTTTTTTAATTTCCTTTGACCTTTAATAAACTATTTTATTAGTTCCTAGGGGGCTTGAACCTGCGATCATTGGATTGCAAGTCCCATAGACGGCAATACAACTGTATTGCCGTCTATGGGACATTCTGTATATTACTATTATGGCTGGTCATAGACTAGCCGCAATGGTAATATAGCAATGAAAGGCCTGGGAGCCATCATTAGGCTCCCGGTTGTCACCCGAACAGGTCGGCTCCTGCGATATCGCCACGCAGGAGCCGGCCTGCAACTTTACAGGTATGGGGCCGGCGGGGACCGGCCCCGGTGGGGAGTTTACACTTTGGGTGGGGGGGAAGGGGCCGCCAATACAGACCCGGCATCCACTGTAATAGGCGTCCACTGTCTCAGGCCCTGGTACATGTGCCGGTGTCTAACCCTCCCCGGCATCCGCCTTCCTATTACAGCGGATGCTGGGTCTGTATTGCGTCCACATTCGGACTATAAGACGCACCCTTCTTTTCCCCCCAAATTTGGGGGGAAAAAAGTGCGTCTTATAGTCTGAAAAATATGGTACATGTTTTGAGAAATATTTTAATAGTTTTGACATTTGAGCCAGGAAGGTAATCCAGCAATTCATGCTGTGTGCGCCCCAAGGATGCGCCAATTTTTTCTTCCCAAACTGACCACCAAAAGTGTGAAACCTTATACAAAATACACAATGACATCTCAAGTACATAGAAAACTTTTAAAAAAGTTTCATGTGAATTTTTTCTAATAGTTCTTTTTCGAAGGTTAATATTCAAAACAATGTGCAGAACCCACCACAAGTAGCTGCAGTTCCTCTTCATGGTTGATCTAGCACGTTTTTAGTCTGAGGCAGCGGTTCTCAACCTGTGGGTCGCGACCCCGGTGGGTGTCGAACAACCAAAACACAGGGGTCGCCTGAAGCATACTTCCCAACTATCCCGGTCGGTGGGAGGTATGTCCTGGTTTCAAGTAGGAGCTGAACAAGTAGGAGATGAGTCGAACACACAAGCGATTAAAGCAGGAGCTGTCACAGCCAGCTTCTGCTTTAACGCTGCCGCTTCTGCATGTGTAGTCGCGATGTGATGACGTCACATCGCGCCTACAACTATATGAGTGAGCGAGACTGCGGAGAGAGCAGCGGGGGAGCGTTGGAAGGCGAGTATAAGTGGTTTTAAACATTATAGTGGAACATAAGGGGCCCATGAAACTGGGGGGCAGATGAAGGGGGGGGGGACGGCATGACACTGGGGGCAGAGATGGAGGGACAAGAAACTGTGGGCAGATGAAGGGGGGGGCGGCATGACACTGGGGGCAGAGATGGAGGGACATAAAACTGTGGGCAGATGAAGGGGGGGGGGACGGCATGACACTGGGGGCAGAGATGGAGGGACATAAAACTGTGGGCAGATAAAGGGAGGGGGCAGCATGACACTGGGGGAAGAGATGGAGGGACATGAAACTCTGGGCAGAGATGGGGGAAAATGAAACTGGGGAACAGATGGGGGAAAATGACACTAGGGGCAGAGATGGCGGGACATGAAACTGGGGAAGAGATGGGGGACATGAAACTGGGGGCAGAGATGGAGGGGGGACATGAAACTGGGGGCAGAGATGGAGGGGGGGACATAAAACTGGGGGCAGATGAAGGGGTTATATGAAACTGGGGTAGAGATAGCGGGGGGACATATAATGTACGGGTGACTGTAGGAGGATTATACTGTGTGGGAGCACATGAAAAATGAATGAGAATGGGCGGAGTCAACATAAAAGTGGGCAGAGCTAAATTCGCGGCAATGCGTTGCTCGTGCCGCACATCTTGTCCCTCCTTCTGATCTTCAAAAGTTGGGAGATATGCCTAAAGCCATCAGAAAATACATATTTCCGATGGCTTTAGCCGCTGAGAAGCCGCACTACTGTCTGCACTTTATAAAAGGTGAGTAATATAATATTCAGACACATCAAGTTGGCTCAGCATTAGGGTTGAGCGATCGTGTTCAGAAAAGATCGGATTCCGATCGGCGATCAAGAAAATTTCACAATCGCCATCGGAATTCCGAACACGATCTTTTTATGTGGGATGGAGATCGGTGATTTTTCCCACAATGCTTTGCTTAGCCTTCACACTGAGTATACGCTGTATATTCAGTGTGAAGGCTCCGCTGCAGTTCCATAGGAATGAATGGAAACAGCTGGCACACAGCCTTAACCCCCTGCACGTCGGCTGCCTCCATTCATTCGAATGGAAGGCTAAACTAAACATCTCTAGCAGCTACTTACCTCTAGAGATGGCTGCTCCGGTGCCCTCCTTCTTCTTGCCTCGCTGCCTCGCCTCCCAGGTTAGTGTTTAAAGCGCTAGGTAGGCGGGGCTTGTGGCTTAGGAGAGTGTGGGCGGGTACAGGGCAGGGAGACGTGACGTCTCCCCTCCCAGTACCCGCCCACACTCTCCTAACCTGGCAGGGAGGGGGCAGCGAAGGAAGAAAAGCAGCGTGGCGCAGCAGCGAGGCGAAGAATCAAGGCATGGGGCACAGGACCAGCCATCTCTGGAGGTAAGTGGACACCAGGGGGGACTAAGTAGCCAGAGGATTAAAAAAAAATCCTCTGGCTACTTTACTGATTCACTACACAGCGTGATTCCATGCTGTATAGTGAATAGGATTGCTTTTAAAATCCGATCTCCGATTAATAAAAAAATCCCATTGACTTGCATTGGGATCGAGATCGGGTTCGAATGAAAAATGATCGGAAATCGGATTTTAAAATCGATCTTGAAAAGTCAAGATCGGCTCAACCCCACTCAGCACCAAATATGGGACACGCATACTGCATATTGTGGGACTACTTACCTGACTCGAATGTCAATGTCATGGCAAAAATTATATAACCAGGGCAACAAAACTTTGAGAGTAGGATGGTATTATTTTTGATTTCCAAAAACTACCTTTTTCATTCCACCCTTTTATTTAATACAACTATTATTAGTTAAGCTATAAAAGCTTCACATGTTGTCTTTTCACATATATAGTGGCTAAGTAGTTGAAATTTTATGTAAGTCTTAAATAACAGGACAGATATGATTGATTCTTCTTACTTTTAATGGAGCCAGAAAAGAATATCCACTGGATATCCAAGTACCCAGCAATCTTCATAAACAGATAAGACTATCATCAAAGTCAACATCGGCCTGTGGTGTTCAGTACTCTGGTAGGAATTCTACTAAGATTGTATCACAACAGAAGGAGTATTTAGCTCCTTTGAACGTGCATTGTCTGTTTTACATATTTTTTTTTACAGAAGCAATTTTGTGCTTGTTCTGTAATAATTCATGTTAGTGTGTTCACACGGAGCAGCATTTCATGATTTTGTTCCCAAATCTAGGATTAGATTAAAAACAAACAAACAAAAAAACAGAAATAGGATAAATGTTGCTTTCTTTTATTCCTTTGTGTGAACAAGACGTTATTGTTCTGCTGTTTTATCTGTATCAGTACATTTTTTAACAGGTATAGCAAAAGTCATGAACTATTTTTGCCAGTGTAACAGTCCTCTAAACAAATTTCTGTGTAGTTTATGTTTTTGCTAAACTACTTTATATTTCATTGACTGTGCACCTCAGATATTTAAAGGGAGCCAGTTATGTTATAATATTTTGGAACCTTAAATTGGCATATGAAAATTTACCTTAAAGGGGTTGGCCACTTTCAGACCAATATTGACAAACAAATGTACAATAAAAAGATATCCAATTTTTCAATATACTTTCTGTAATAATCCCTCACGGTTTTCTAGATTTCGGCTTCCTGTCATTCATTCTGTTACTTCTGGAGGATGAAACTCTGACCATGGTCATGTGATTTACGGTCCATGGTCATGTGATTTATGGTCCATGGTCATGTGATGAGTACACAGGTGCCGCTTGTTATCGTCACAGCACAATATTCAGACAGCTGCCTGGTAATCAGCTGTGCACGTGAGTGCTCATCACATGACCATGGTCAGACTTTTATCCACTAGAAGTAACAGAATGAATGACAGCAAGCAGAGATCTAGAAAACCGTGAGGAATTGATACAGAAAGTATATTGGAAAATTGTATAGCTTTTTATTGTACATTTGTTTGTCAATATTGGTCTGAAAGTGGCCAACCCCTTTAAGGCCTGATTCACATCTGCGTTCAGGGAGTCTGCATGGGAACCCCCCCCCGAACGGACTACCGAACGCATTGGCAAGCGGGGTGCAGTGAAAGCACACGAACCTTAAAGACTATAATGGTGTCCATGTTCTCTCCGCGCATTGTCCGCACGGAACATGTAGACAGAAAAGTACTTCATGAACTTGTTTCCTGTCCACATGACTTGTGCGGAGACTGCGCGGAAAGCAAACAGGCCCCATTATAGTCTATGGGGTCCGTGTGCTTTCAGTGCTCACCACTTATCAGTGCATTCAGTAGTCTGGGGGGTCCCCTTGCGGACTCCCCGAACAGATTACCGAACACAGATGTGAACTAGGCCTAACTAGTCACAGGGGGTGGAGAAAAGCTTAATCCAACCATACACTCATTACAAAAACCGCACCATGTGACTTGACTGACATGTCCCTCATTGTTAGATGCCAGTCTGATACCTTGTATAACTGCTAGCCTGACAGTGTGTGAATTAGTGCAATGACTACATGACTAAATGAAGCTCCTCCTGTTACTAGTTAGCCTAGTTAAACTTGCAGAAGGTTTCAAAAGCTTATAACTTGACTTTTCAGTATCAGAAATGTTAGTGAGGGGTACCATATGAAAGGTCATTGCTTGATGTTGCACATCAGTTTAAGTCACAGTAAAGTGGTGTACTAACTAAATCAATAAAATGTAACTTTTAATAAATATATATAAAAACGTGTCAGTCAGACGTCACTAAAACACATAGGCTAATTTGAGGGGTATATTAACATGACTACAGAGCTACGTGGAGTATCACCTATTATTGTAAATTGCATCAAGAAGCTGTAAGCCCCACTAACTGCAGCACTGAAAGCAATGGGATACTCCTATTATATCATGCCCCTAGGAGAAACAGCAATGACTCCCTCAAACTAACACCCACACCTAAAAATCCTGCCAGGCTGGGTTCACACATGTGGATGCTGATTACCGTATATACTAGAGTATAAGCAGACCCGAATATAAGCAGAGACCCCTAATTTTACTACAGAAATCTGGGAGAACTTATTGACTCGAGTATAAGCCTAGGGGGGGAAATGCAGCAGCTACTGGAAAATTTCAAAAATGAAAATGGCCGGAGTTTTTGGGTGCAGCAGACGCTGGGGAAGGGGAGGGGGTGTTTTGGTTGTCTGTCTGTTCCTTCCCTGAGCTTGAGGACAGTTTTTTTTTTTCCCCCACTTGGAATTCAGCCTGGCTGAATATAGGGTATCTGCAGTGCTATTAACCCCTTACCGATGGAATAGGAGCACTGCAGATACCCTATATTTAGACTGGCTGTAGTTAGGCTGATTTCCAAGTGTGGGGGGGGGGGAAACCCAGTCTCAGGATAGGGGCAGTTAGACAACTTTTTTTCCCGCTGCGGCGTTTACCGTACAGGAAAAATATTTTTATAGATTTGTAGAGCGGGCGTTTTTGGACACAGGGATACCTAACGTGTATGTTTTTCACAGTATTTGTTATTAATTTTTTTTTGTTCTAGGGAAAGGGGGAGGATTAGAATTCTTAATACTTTTTTTTTAACTTTTTTTAAAAATGTTTTTTTTGCATTTATTATTCCAGGGGGTCTGATCACTAATGCAATGCATTGCAATGCTAATGCATTGCAATACATTGCAAAAATCGTCATTTCTTTTGCAGGCTGCATAGAGCAGCCTGCAAAAGAAAAGCACTGCAGGCCAGGGAGCCTTTACCGAAGCGCTGAGGGGAATCCCCGGCAGGAGTGCTGAGGGGCGGACCTGAAGGGGAAACGCAACTGGCCGCCAGCAGAAGCGCTGAGAGGAATCCCCGGCAGAAGCGCTTCTGCCGGTGGCCGGCCGCAGTTCCCCTTCAGGTCCGGACGGCCGAGGTTCTCCTCCAGGTCCACCCCTCAGCCCTCATGCCTGTGGCAGGGGATCTCTCTCAGCAAGGCCGAGCCTATCCACAGGATCGCCCGCTCCCTCCTCCCTCCGCAGCATGTCGGTTCCCCTCGGTGCCTGACAACGATCACTGGACCGGGACATCATCGGAGAGCATCTCCGCTGTAACACTTACAGCCGAGATGTCAAAGTTTATGCCTGCAATCTCTGATTGCAGGCATTAGTTCCAGCATTACCGCTATAAGTTACAGTGGAGGGGCCGGTTGGTATGGCGACCGCTCTGGAGCAGAGCGGCGCCATTATAGTTACAGACCCAGCATCTGGACCTGGCACAGACACCAGGGCAGGTGTCGGGGCCGCAGCATCCTGGCCGCAGCCGCAGCATCCTGGCCGCAGCATCCTGGCAGGAGCGTGGCGATGCTGTTCATTTGAAACTGCAGAAGTACTTACGGTACTTCTGCTAGCAGACACACACCAGGTTCGTGGCCTGATCTTACGTGTGTGTGTGTGTGGGGGGGGGTGTCTGTGTTCCGGGCCTGCTAGCAGAAGTACCGTAAGTACTTCTGCAGTTTGAAATGAACAGCATCGCCACGCTACTGCTATGACCGTGGAGATGCTGAGGCCCGGCACCCGGTGTCTGTATGCGGGTCCGGATGCTGAGTCTGTAACTGTGACTCGAGTATAAGCCGAGGCTGACTTTTTCAGCACAAAAACTGTGCTGAAAAACTCGGCTTATACTTGAGTATATACAGTATATTGTTTCCACATACTAATCAAGCAATAACTGCAGTGCAAAATATTTTCCATAAGCCCCAGTAAGGAATTAGTGACCTTTGTAAAATAAAGTTCACTATCACACACTCAATCTGGCTCTGGCTCTACGCGTTTCCCCCTGTCTAGCGATATACAGGTTCATCAGGAGCCGATGTACTAGTAACTTCACCCTACAAAGGAGACGCTAATACTATGGGGTAGATGACCTGCAGTTAGAACTGCATTTCCCGCATGCTCCGATGGTGATCAGCGGTACTAAAGTTCAGGAACAAAACATTATTTATATGGGTGAGGGGATGTGTTTTTGAACATTTTTGCAGTATAGTTTATTAGAGAATTTTGCCTTTTTTTTTTTTTTTTTTTTTTTAAACTAAAAACCTGACTCTTCAACAGGTCAATAGTTTATGGAGAAAAGTCAGACTGCTTACTATCCTAATCCGTAACAGTCAGGGAAAACAGTTTTACTGTATGTACTGACAAATGTAGCATCACAAAGCAAATTAGAGTCAGGCTGAAAGGTCTACCTCTGCAAGTAACAGCGCAATATTCTGTGTGTATAGTGTATATGGTTTTTCCTTTGTAATGCTATTTAGAGCATTTCTAATTGAAAACTTTGGAGACTATTTAAAAAAAAATAAAACAGCCTAAGTATTATTTTACAAAAGTGTTTAAAAAAACCAAAAAGCAAAGTGACACTTGTGTCTTAAATGTACAACCACTGTCTGTAAAGTGGCATATTGTTCCTAATCATTGTAAGTAAAATATGGCCCATGAAGGGTTCATTTCAGGATAAGAAAACCTGAATATTACATGATGTCTTTACTGTGTTCACTGTATATATGGAGACATCCTGTTCATCCCTTGTCTCGACTTTCTCATAACCAGGTTGTAAAAGTATGCCCATATGTTATACACATACCAGTCTCTTGTCCCAAATGCTCCATGTAAGGTAACAGAATGCATGCAGCCGTACTAGAACATTTTCATTGTACTTGGAATGGAGAAGCTGAAATATATGTTAAATGTGTATTGGAAGTGACATTCTTATAAGCTTTTTTTGCAGTTTTACTGAGAACAAACGTGATAAAGTTCTAAATGCCTACACGTGTGCCCAACTCCAGGACAATAATAGGGAAGCACAGTTTTATTTGCTGTGTCATAAGGAAGCACGCTTTTAACGTTGTTTTTTTTAATGTTTTGTATAGGGGACGCAGTGAAGCTTGCGTGTGGATTAGCTGACAAATCTTTATTGGTGTTTAATTCTACATTCATTGGGGAGCCAGCTATTTTTACAGGTACTTTCACAACACATACTGGGATGTTCTGTACTGTACTAATAAAACAATACACGATCAGACAGGATATGTAACACATAAAAAAAATTTGTCTAAGACATCAATAAACCACTTTTTGTGAAATACAGAAAATGTGTTTTCCAGAAACATACCGTAATTAGGAATTCCCAGACCTCAAAGGGGGCACTTCTTATTGTTATACACAGTGGGGGCGGATATATGAAAACTGCACTATAAGAAATAAAAGCTGTGCTCTGATAGGTTGCTATGGGAAACAACTTTTTTTTTCCTTTAAGAAACAGTTTTGTAAGCTTGCTCCAATATTTTTAATGTTCTTAGGAACATACAATTGTATATCCCCCTTTAAAGGGATTCTACCATTAAAAAACTTTTTTCTGTGGATAACACGTCGGAATAGCCTTTAGAAAGGCTATTCGTCTCCTACCTTTAGATGGGATCTCCACCGCGCCGTTCCTTAGTAATACCGTTTTTTACCGGTATGTAAATTAGTTCTCTGGCAGGGATGGGGGTGGGCCCAGGCGCTGAAAATGCGAGGGCGTCCCCACGGCTGCCAGAGAAAAGGATCCTGCGCCACCTTTATCTTCTGCTGGATCCTCCCCTTCTTTCTTCAGCAGCGTCACCTCTGTCGGCTCTTACACTAATAGAGCCGATTGTGCATGCGCGGCCATAGTTCCGAGGCTGCAATTGCGAGCATGTGCAGTTGGCTCTACTAGTGTAAGAGCCGACAGACGTGACGCTGCTGAAGAAAGAAGGGGAGGATCCAGCAGAAGATAGAGGCGGCGCAGGATCCTGTTCTCTGGCAGCCGTGGGGATGCCTTCGCATTTTCAGCGCTGGGGCCCGCCCCCATCGCTGCCAGAGAACTAATTTACATACCGGTAAAAAACGGTATTACTAAGGAACGGCGTGGCGGAGATCCCATCTAAAAGTAGGAGACAAATAGCCTTTCTAAAGGCTATTCCGACGTGTTATCCACAGAAAAAAGTTTTTTAATGGTAGAATCCCTTTAAATTTTACTTTTGTTAACTTATATTGTCCCTGCATACATTTTTTAAAAATATATGTGTTCTGTGAGGGGCGAACATGCTGTATAGGGATTGATCTTCCAAGCTGGGACTGACAGTTCTGTAGATTGCCATAAACTTTCAGAGGTTCACTAAAATTTCTTAATGTTCTTAGGAACATACAGTTGTATATCCCCCTTTAAAGTAAAGGGACAAACAGCAGCGAACAGTAAACAAGTGGGAACAGCCTGTACATCCCTGCCAGCATCACAGTGCACACATACATAATGCTATATATTGCCAATATAACAATGTGTATTGTCTGCCAGGGGTATGTCTCAGCCTGTCAGGAATTCTCACTTGGCCAGCATTACACATCTTTGTATCATCAGTACACAAAACTCTGTGTTACAGTTTGAGATGTGTATGGAAAGATCTGTGGCTGGCTGTTATGGCTCTTATGACGGAGAGACTGTGCCTAGGTTTTTTGTCCAGCTGTTATGAGTGGCAAGGGGTCTGTGCCTAGCTGTTTTGGGGATTATGTAGGCTGTTAAGGGGAAAACTGTGCGTGGGGGCTGTACCTACCTACTATTGGAGGGAGTGTTGTACTAACTATTTTATATTCTATCTGCCTAGCTATTATAAGGGGGCTATTACTGCTATTATGGGGTGACCTGTACCTAGCTATTATGGGGGGACTGCGTCTAGTTTGAGGGCCTGTTGCTGTTTTTAGCTACTATGGAGGGACTATTCCTTAGCTGTTATGAGTGGGCTAGGGCATTGCAATAAAAAGGGTGCATTTTGGATGCATCTGGTAATAAGATAAAAAAAAAAAATAGTATTAGATACTGTCCCCATAAAAATTAATCTCTCTTACTGTATATGTATAAAAAAAAGTCTACCTCGGCTGTATAGTTTGTATAGGTGAATAGGTCATAAAAATAACAAAACACTGTTTAGCTGGAAAACCATTTTAAGTAAAAATACATTATGTAAATCAGTTGATCGTAGCATGATCTTGTGGAAAATGTCATTAGTATAAAAAAAAAGAAAAATGCTGTTCGGGCCAGAAAATCCCTTTAAAGGGGTTCTACCACTAAACCAACATTTTTTCTAATTACCACGTCGGAATACCCTTAAGAAAGGCTATTCGTCTCCTACCTTGCTCAGTTGCCTCCGGCCCGCCGTTCCGTAGTAATACCGGCTTTTACCGATATGCAAATGAGTTGTCTCGCAGCAATGCGGGCGGGCCCCAGTGCTTAAACGGCAATGGGGGCTTCCCATTGCTGCCAGAGAACTGTCTCCAGCGACGCCTCCATCTTCAGCTGCATCCTCCCCTTCTCTCATCGTCTTCCGTCTGGGTCAACTCTGACGCCTGCGCAGTCGGCTCTACCAGTGAGACACAAGTAGAGCCGAGTGCGCATGCCAGCCGGTGGCCATTTTTGGGAGGCCGCTCTTGCTCCTGTAGTTCAATACAAAAAATGGCCGCCGGCATGCGCACTCGGCTCTACTGGTGTCTCACTGGCAGAGCCAACTGCGCAGGCGTTGCAGTTTGACCCAGACAGAAGACAGAAGAGGCGGTTGCAGCTGAAGATGGAGGCGTTGCTGGAGACAGTTCTCTGGCAGCAATGGGGACGCCCCCATTGCCGTTTGAGCTTTGGGGCCCGCCCCCATTGCTGCGAGAGAACTCATTTGCATACCAGTAAAAAACGGTATTTGTACGGAACGGCGGGCTGGAAGCGACTGAGCAAGGTAGGAGACGAATAGCCTTTCTTTTTTTTTCTTTTTTTTATGTAGCTTGTGAGCCTCACATAGAGCTCACAATGTACATTTTTCCCTATCAGTATGTCTTTTTTTTGGGATGGAAATCCATGCAATTTTCAGAATATAGTGTTGCATACTTGGGGGTGATAATGGATTGAGGTAGCCCTCCACTGGAAGTTATAATTACCACAGAAGAGAGTTATGAGGTCATGGGGAATGTTTAGGGGTAGTGCTTTAGTGTTTGAGGAGTTAATATTATAGCCTGAGAGGCCACTATAAACCCCCAGTACCCTCATTAAGTTGGGTTGGGTGATGGGAGGAGAGGTTAGGGTAAGAAGCACGTCATCCTTAAAGAGGGAAATCTCAAACCCTCTGTCCTGGACTCTGACACCTTTTATATCTGATTCCCGTTGAATTATTGCTGCGAACAGTTCAATGCAGAGAGCGACTATAAGGGGGAAAAGTGGGCAGCACTGTCTCGTTTCCTTATGGATGGGGAAGGAAGCTGAGAAGGAGTGAGGGAGCTCTATCACCGTCATGGGGAGGGAATAGAGGGCTCAAATTGCCGTAAGGAAGGTTCCTGAGAACCCAAAGCTCTCCAGTATGGTCAGCATGAATGACAAATCAAGGCGATTGAAGACCTTCTCAGCATCCAGACTCAAAAGCAGGGCAGGGGTGGAGTGATGTTTGACTACGTACATACTATACAGTTTGGCATAGCAAGATTGAAATCTTATGCAATGGCCTCTGGGTGATGCTGTAAACAGTCTCAAGAGTCACTCTTATTACTCAAGAGTCACATACAGTATGAGGTGTGGAGGCCTCGTGGTGGTTCCAGAGAGCCTTGGCCAACAGTGTAAGAGCCTTGTTACCTCTCTCAGTAGCATTGGTGAGTGTATAAGAGAAAGTGTTGTACATGATGGGTTTCCAAATTTCTGATATCAGTTTTGTCCGTCACCAATTTGCAGAGGACCCACAGAAACAAATAACATCTGCAAGGGGAACAACACATAAAAAGAGTCAAATATCAGGTTAAGGGCATAACTAAATCTCTTGCTATGGGACAATTATAAACAGCCAGTTCAGTATACTAGCAATGAAGAAACAATAGTAGTAAAGACAATAAACAGTGATGACCCCTATTGTTGGGAGAGTGACCCGGGAATCGGTCGTGGAGTGTCAATAGGTTACATAACTACTGAAGTAGTGTGGGAAAAGAGCTGAGTGAGCTCCACATCTCCCTGCACAACAATCTAGTAAAAAACAGCAGGGTAGAAACTCATGGACCAAAAGAAAGAAAAAGCAGGACAATATAAAAAGACACTGCGTACCAAAGAAATCTCCACCTGACAAGTCTCAGTTACTTCAAGGATGAAGGATTTGAAGTCTTGCTTTGTGGGCAGTTGTGAGAGGAAAGCCTATCTTTACAGTTGAGCTTGGAGAAAGCTCGAGGCAGAGTCCTGAGAGGCTAGTGCAGAGGGTGAGGAGACTAGCTTACCTCCCTCATGAAGAATAGGGCTTGTCTGCGCCAAGGGAACACTTGAGCCTCTTATCTTGTCTTGTCCCACCATAGGGTCCAGTGATGGAGGGGTAGCAGGGGCCAACAGTGGAGAGTGCCATTGTGGAGGGGAACCTTGGCCTGGGAGGAGGCTGGGGGTAGTTCAGAAGGATCAGCAGGAGGGTCAGGGCTAACAGTAGAGACAGCTGGAGATCGGGATCTCTGGTCACAATGCGACTCCTGGGAGGGGCTGTAGCACACGAAGGTGATGTTCCAGGCACTAAAAGAACCTGCAGATAGAGAAGCTCTGGAAATGGGCCAGGCCGACTTGGAGTGTGGCTAGAGGCGACAGCACCTGAGAGAGGAAATGCTGCGGGGAGCCAGCAGCATAGCAGACACATCCTAGTCCATGGAAGTTCAGGCAGCACTCCTTTTTTGCAACTTTAATGTGGCTGTTAAAGGGTTAATTGTGGAGGTGGGAGGCTTCCTTCTAAAGGGGTCCTATCATTCAGACGACATTTTTTTCTAAGTACCATGTCGGAATAGCTTTAAGAAAGGCTATTTTTCTCCCACCTTTTGTCGTCTTCTCCGCGCCGCTGTTGGCTTATAATCCTTAATAATAGCGGCAGTGGGATCGCGGCTGGGGCTCGGGCCTACTCACTGCCGGCCTCCGCGGCCTAAAGTATAAGGTGACGCGGGGTCGGCAGTGAGCAGGCCCGGGGACAAACAAACATTAAAGGGGTATTCCCATGTACATAATCATATCTATATTTGTAGTTAATTAAAAGTTAAACATTTTTGCAAATATAAGTAATTAAAAATTCTGCAGAGTTTTAAAGATTTTCTCTAACTTTCTTAATGGTGACAGTCTTTTATCTTGATCGGTTGCCAATGGATACGACCACCAATGCAGAAACTTTCTATGGTCTGGGACTTGTCAGGAACCCAGCTATGATCTTCTTATTGTAGCCGGGTTATCATGCAGGGACACTACATGTATCAGAAGATATCCCGGCCACAATAAGGAAAACATGGCTGATTTTCTGACCTTAGAAAGTTTCTGCATTGGTGGTCGTATCCATTGGCAACCGATCAAGACAACAGACTCTGCAGAATTTTTAATTACTTACATTTGCAAAAATGTTTAACTTTTAATCATCTGCAAATTAAAAAATAATTATGTAGATGGGAATACCCCTTTAAGTTCTCATACTTACCGATCTCGCTGCTGCTCCCACTACCGCCACTGTTCATCATCTCCCGCGGCTGCTGCTGCGTCTCAGCGTAGGGGGGCGTGATAACGCCACCTGTGCTGAGACGCAGTAAGACGTCATCGACATACGCCGGGTGCGGGCCTGAGCTAACGTGGCCACGTCACCTGGCGTGTGTTGTAGCCGAGAGAGGGGGCTGGGACTGGAGCGGAGGCCCGCTGCAGTGAGTCAGTACGGTCGAGTCAAGTACCGTATTGACTCGAGTGGTAATTTCACTGATCCGCAGTAAAAGACATCTGTGGGAAGCCGCTGGAACAGCGCTGCTGCCGATAGGTGGTCGGTGAGGCAGCGCTGTCTCCAGGGCCGCCTTAAGATGTTTCCAAGGCAGAGAAGATGCTCTGGAAACATCTTGGGGCGGTCCTGGAGGCAGCGCTGCCTCACCACTCACCTATCGCTGCTCCAGTGGCCTCCCACAGATGTCTTTCACTGCGGACCAGTCATGTGACATTTTCAATTACTGTATTGACGCGAGTATTAGATGAGGCACACTTTTTCAGCACAAGAACTATGTATATACGGGTAAGTTTTGAAACCTGCTCTGTTTTTTCCTTACATTATGGGGGGAATTTTGAAAGACTGTTACTTTCCAACACCAGTCTATATCTAGAGCATTGGAGTGGAGATGCACATATTGTATTAGGTTGTTTATGCCTCTTTATAAATTAGGTGGATCTTCTGCACTTTTTACAGCAGAAATTTATAACCACCTTCTCATGGTCTGCAAAGAGAAATCGTGTTAAATTAAAAAAAAAAAAAAAAAAAAAAGTGTTGTATACTCTTCACCACTAGGGGGTAGTAAATGAACACAAAGCATTTTTTGTTTTCTTTTTTTTAATTTACAACCTTTTTTTCCTAATTTATACAAACAAGCTATTGATACATGTTGCATACATTGAAGAAACTAGTGGATCAAAAGCTATAGTAGTGAAATCGATTGGGGGGGGGGGGGGTTGTGTGTGTGTGTGGACGGAATCCCCAAACCCAATTCAGGCGCAGGTGTGAACCTAGCCTGACTTAGTTTTGTTAATATCACTCATCCTGTATTTTCTCCTTCTATAGAAAACTACACGCCTTGTATTACCTTTTTCTAAGATTAAAAAGTAAAATTTTCAGGGTCCCCTTCTTTTCAGGTTTGTATACTCAGTATAATAGAAAATGGTAAAGTCATGATTTAGGTATCCAGTAAATTTATTGTCAACTTCATTTGGTAATTTCATTCAGCTATTAATACTATCCTAAAATATATATATTGTCAGTGTTTGGGGTTGCTAGGTGGGGTGGCATGGCATGGTCAGTGAAGGTCTTTGTTAAAGTCATCTAGCATGACACATTTCATAGACTAATAAAACAGAAACACTTAAAAGATATATTGTGGATAAAGCTAATAGGATGTCTTATTTGTAATTATTCTCTTTACACTATGTCAGGGTCTGGGGTTGCTAGGTGGTGTGGCATAGACACAAAAGTCCAGTTTCTTTAGTCCAAAACAAAAGTAGAGTTTATTTTCACTCAAAAAGGTAGTGCAGCAACAAAAGGAAACAATACAAACATAAATACCTGCCCGGCTAGGCTCTAACTAAACATAGAATAGGTTACTTCACCTAGAATAACAGAAATCAAAAGCCAGTTGAATCATTCAGCACACAGCTCCAAAAATATGACCTCTCTGTCAGCTCTCTAGCCAAGCTCTGCCCAAAGTCTGCTGCTGGAGCTGACTTCTTAAGCTTCCTTGATGAGCAGAGTCTCTACAGCTGAGTCGCTGACGGAACATCCCCAAAGTGTGGATTGGAGGGGGGTGGAATGACAGGTCCCACTACCAACTTACCTGCCATTCCTAAAAATTCAGCCCAATACTGAGCATTTACCAAAATACTCAGCAGACGAAAGTTGTCTGCTGAGAACAAAAACATTCCTGGAGTTTTCTCATCTCACCAACCTGAGTAGTCTGGGTGAGATGTACACCCCCTCCATTACCTGACCAGCCATCGGCTTAGAATATATATATTATTAAATGACCAGTGGGATAGTGGGCCCTGCTTAAAATCTAGAATCTATTCAGATAGTTTTGTGTTGGGAGTAATGTTATTGGAGGTTGTAGGCCTTCCTGAGAGCAGAGTGTTCAATGTTTTCTTGAAGCTTGTGAATGTGGAGGACAGTCATATGTGTCTTGGTTGCGAGTTCCAGAGAGTGGGAGATGCATGAGAGAAGTCTAGGAGGTGGTTGTGTGAAGAGCGGAGTAGGAGGTCTCAAGAGGATTGGAGGTTACACGTGGCTAGGTAGTGGACAGAGATGTATAGAGGGGACAGGATCTAAGTAGTTTTGTATGTCAAAGTTAACATTTTAAACTCTATTTAAACTCTATTTGTTGGGCGATAGGTAGCCAGTAAAAGGATTGGTAGAGTGGAGGGTCTGATGAAAAATGGGGGGTAGAGGTGGAGTGAGAGCGAGCCGCAGAATTTAAGATGGACTGGAGGGAAGTGAGAGCATTTGTTGGTTGGCCATGGAGAAGGTTGCTACAGTAGTCTAAGCGGGAGACTATGATGATTTTTTTTGTTTCAGGGGTGAGGAGTAGATTCGATGATTGTTCTTGAGTTAGAGGAGGCAGGAGGTGTTGAGGGCTTGGATGTGTGACTTGAAGGGTTATCCCAAGGAAATGGACTGTGGTAAGTGGGATACCATAAACTTTGATAGATGAGTCAAGTAGAGGAGCCATGTATGGTGAGGCAAAGATGATGAACTCCATGTTGAGTTTGAGGAAGTGGAAGAAAAGGAAAGAGGCTATGGCTTTGTAGACACTCTGAAACTCTGGACAAAAGAGCAGTAATGTCTGGTCTAGGGAGATATAATTGTGTATGCGTAGCAATTGTATTGAAAATGGTGGCCAAGGCCAATGGTGTAGATGGAGAACAGGAGGGGTCACAGGATAGAGCCTTGGGAAACCTACAGAAAGGAGATGTGGTGAGGAGGTGGTGTGTGAATGGTGAGGTCCGCTTGGTGAGGTATGAGGAGATCCAGGAGAGGGCCAAGTCGGGGATGCCAATGGATGAGAGAGCGCTTGTAACAAGAGGTGTCAAAGGTGGAGAAAAGGTCAAAGTGGAGGAGAACAGTAGTGCCGCTTGACTTTAGCAGTTAGTAGGGCATTTGTGACTTTGGTTAAGGCAGTTTCTGTGAAGTGATGGGGTTGGAAGTCTGAGTGTAGTTTGTTCTGGACCGCCCATAGACTATATACATCCGGACGGTCCCTCTTTTGTTCTGCAAAGACGTACTGGTACGTCTTCGCAGTTTTCAGCAGCTGCACGGAATTATGTAGCTGCTGAAATGGGGAGCTGGCTCTAACTACAGCCGGAGCTCCCCTAGAGAAGGCAGGGACAGTTTGAAGCTGTAGTGGATGGTGAGATATGGAGCCTGAAAGTCAACAGTTCAAACATTGCTACCCGCTTGTCAGTGTATGGTTAAACTTTATGCAAGAATTTGGCTTCAGTTTCATTTTTGTTATCCACCTTTCAATTATTTAAGCATATAATTTATTAGTAAGCCTTAAAATAGTAATTTCTAGCTGAAAACTAAACCACTTACAGCTGAACTAAATCCAAAAGTGGTAATTCTATTACACAATAAAATTGCCCTTATAATTTAACAATAGTAAGTGCAAAATAAATGTCATGGAACAGTGAGCTTTATGGGTCAGCTTTTCCTATAATTTGCAGCACTAAAACATTTGGCAGTTATTGCCATAAAATAAAGTGGACATTTCACTACTTCCATCAACTCCCAACTCTTTGCATCCTTCAATAGATGACTATCCACTGATTCTAGTACAATTGGAATTTTCTCACCATCCCAGCCCATCCCACCATTCCAGAGCATTCGTTTCTGATAGGTTTAGTACTAAATACTCCTAATTAGGCTCTCTACAGTCAGAGGGGTGGGTCGAGGGTGTCTACTTCAGCTCAGGAACACCCACTTGACAGTAGAGGAACTCATTAGCATATTGTGTGCTGAAAATAACTGCACCGATTGCTTGGGAACAGATGGGGCTAGAGTACAATTTTCATCTGTACTGGAATCTGTGAATCAGAACCCACTGTTAGTCAAGCAAGCAGTCCAGCTTACACGGTATAGATGGTCGAAAGTGTAGGAAACACCGGAAACAAAAAGTAAGGTCCATCACCCTGTATACCCTCACTTGAAAGAATTCCCAGAAGCCTCATCCATCCCAGAAGTTTCCAAAAATTCCTTTTAACTGCAAGGTTTCTGGAAAAGTTTCCTACAGATTAAAATGGTTAGTGGGTACATTCACTACCTGACATTGCTTTACTGTGGTAGCATCTGGGGTTATGGCAAACTCCGCCTACTGTATGTTTCTATCCTGCACATCATTTTTGGACAGTCTTGGACAGTAGGGTCCTTAATGTTTAAGACCATTTCAACTACCATGGGAAGAGTTACTGTTAAAATGGACATTAACCACTTCTGATTGCACTAGGAAGCAAGGGGGAAGGGAATACACAGCCCAAACAAAGTCCTTCTTAATAAATACACTCAAAGTATTACAATTCAAAATTCGTAATTTGCAATGTGAAATTCACACAATCAAGTGCTAAAGATGGAATGGCCTGTATGGATCACTCGAATAACGTCAGTCCAATATAGTGTGTACATCCAGACGCATTGATGTGTTCAGTTCACACTCACGGTTCAAAAGATAAGATCGGGTGCTCGGAAGATGAATCCCCGTTGACTCGGAGTGGTAAATACAAAAAATGTTGAATCCAGCATCCACGTTGAATAAAATAGAAAATCTTTATTTTTTCAATTTAAAAAAAACACTTCTGGACTGTCCATTGGATGTTTACGTTCAGATAGTGGTTTTCTTGTTCTGCACGTACCAGTATGTCCTTGCAGTTTTCAGCAGCTGCAGAAGCAGGGAGCTGACTATTATTATAGTTGGAGCTCTTCTACAGAAGGCAGGGATGCACCTCCCCTCTGAGCCCGGCGGTCACGTGATCCACCAGATATCAAAGACTTTTAGAGCTGCTGGTTCCTAGAGGACTCAGAACAGCTCAGCAGTCATGAACAAGAGGCTGTATTCCTCCTGTAACTGGGGCTAAATGTGTCAGCCCCAGTTACAGGGGAAATCAGCATCCCCCACCAAAGATCTAGTGTTCAGATGCCCATTGAAGTGAATGGGAAGCGCTCGTGTGTACGGCTCGGACTGAGCCGAGCGCTGGGCCCCTTCACACGGCAAGCCGTACACGCGAGAACTTTCCATTCACTTCAATGTGAGCGCTCGTAGAGTTAAAAGCAGCCCATTCATTTCAATGGGGAGCGCTCGTATGCCGGCTCCCATTGAAATGAATGGGATGTGCTTTATACGCGCTGATTCTGAACGTGTTTTAACGTTTAGAATCAGTCACCGTATCCGTAGTGTGAATGCACTCTAATGCAGAGGAAAAACTATTTTTAAATAAATTTTAAAGTTTTAATAAATTACACTTTTGTACCATTTAAAAAAAAAACACACACTTTTCTCTATGATTCGAACGGAAACCACACGGACCCCATTATAGTCTATGGGGTCTGCGTGTTTTCCCAGGTAACCGCTTTTCTATGCGTATAGATTTCTGTTTGGGGAGTCCCCAAGTGGACTCCCCGAATGGAATCCAGAATGCAGATATAAACCAGGCCTTATACTTATTTATTTTTACATTTTTGTTACTACAAAGTGGCATCAATCACACTCTTCTCTTCTGTCTTTGATTCAAAAAGGGTCACTTGACCTAAAACATCCATCAGCACTGTTGCTGTAGTGACCTAGGTACAGTGGGGCAATTTAACAAATTTGTTATTTTTTTTTATTTATTTATTTTTTTTTACATAAAATAGTGTCAAACAGTGTGCACAGTGAATGCTGTGTTTCTTCTATTTCTGGAATAGGACTGGTGCTGCACACGGCACCCAGAGGCTCTTAGAACAGATGATCTGTGCTGGTCTGAGTGTCCTGTGGACAGGTCTTCAGTATAAAAATTCAATTTGGGGCTGAAAAATCCCTTTAACGTTAATTGACTTTAAAAGTCTTTAACCCCTTCTCGTCAGAGGAATTTTTCAATTTTGATTTGGACTCCGTCTTCCAAACCCAACAACTTTTTTTTTTCCATTCACAGACCCATATGAAGGCTTAATGTTTCAGTTACAAATGGTTCTTCATAATGGTACCATTTATTATTCTGTACAATATACTGGGAAACCGTGCATTTATTCTATTTCCTTATGGTTTTCGTTTTACGGCTTTCACTCTGCAGCTAAAATGACATGCTACCTGTGTTCTATGTTTCGGTATCATTCCAGGAATACCAAATTTATATAGTTTTATTTACATTTTAAACTGTTAGCAAAGATCTAAACCTTTTTTCTTTTGTGAGGCCAGGTATACTTTTTAGTTATACTATTTTGGGGAATGTCTGTTGCTTTGACCACTTTTTAGTCAAAGTTTTATCAGGGGGAAACAGCGAAAAAAATGGCAGTTTAGCTCTTGATTATTTTTATCCCACTATAGCATTCACCGTACGGGTAATGTATTTTTATCATTTTGTAGACCGGGCGTTTTTGGGCACAGGGATACCCAGTGTGTATGAGTTTCACAGTATTTAACTGCCATACTTTTATCCAAGTACATGCCACCATGGGGTTACCCAGGGTTTTCCCTTGGAATGTTGAGGGACAGTGGGATTTCTCCAATTTGTCACCTGCTCCATCTACAGGAGCTGAGGTACCTGACTTTTGGGGAACTTAGGGAGAAGTACCAGCTCTCACCCCATAATTTTCTGTATTATGCCCAGGTAAAGGGATTTTTGGCTGCCCGCCTGAAGCCATGGTATGTCCCCCCCGAGTCTCATTCCTCGCTGTCATTCCTTTATCACCAACTGAGGGAGCATTCTGGTGACCCATTAAAAGACACGCTTTTCTCAAAATGAGCATCTACCTTTTGGTGATCCAACACTTCCTTCTTGGATCTGATACAGTTATGTTGACTGGTTATAACTGAGAGGTGGCACGAGTTTCATTTTAAGTTTATTCATTGAGCTATATATGGTTTTAATCTCCCACCTCATCCGGCAAGGCCTTATCTCTTGTCCCAAATGAGACAAGTTGGGCACACATCTACTTTATGGAGTTTGGACATGTCCACCCACCCAGAGTTACTCTAAAAGCTTGGGGGAGTTCATCTCTCAGAAATGGCAGCTCTCTATCCCTCTGATCCCTCAGCTGTTCCTCTTTCATGGTCACCCAGACAATCTGATTGTCCCTCAGATGATACACATGCTTATTTTTGTAGCCTTTAGAATTTTATTATCTTACTAAATCTTCTACCCCTTCTATCTTTGAAATGTTAGCTGAAATGAGATAATTTAGATAGACAGATTAGAACCAGAATGGATTAAGGAGAAGGGAGCAAAATCTTTTTTCAAGAAACGGGCAACTTTCTTTAGACATTTCCTAAGAGACAGTCTCTCCTTTCCACTTTACTTCCCGGTATCTGCTCCAGGAAATTTGGGGCAGTTGGAATTAGCCAGGTCATAAATGTATTCCTTTATCTTACAATAGGGACTTGGACCGGAGTCCATCCTTCTTTTTTTTTTTTTTTTTTTTTTTTTAAATTCCAGTTTTATCCCATGGAGCTTTTGGGAGGGAATGGGGGTATTTTTCCCTGTGTACTCTGTGATCTGTATATTCTGATTTTCCCTTGGATGTATTGTCTTTATGGCATTCCTTCTTTTTGTTTTGTTCTTTGTTATTTTCATTCACATTTTGAAAACCAATACAAGTGTTTCCTGAATACAACAGCCTCATATACTATGCCTCTGAAAAAAAAATCATACTGTGCCCCAAAAGTAGTTCCCACATTGCGACCCTGATTTAAAAAAAATGTCACAATGGTCTTGATTAATCTGGTAGCACCATACCTACCTCCGTCTTTATTTGTCAGGTGGTGCAGGTCATAACTTTGCTATGACGTCTCTTGGCATCACTTCCAAAAATCTTATGTTGCTGTTTCCTACCATTTGTCAGAGACAGTTGGAGAACTTGGAGAGAAGATAGAAGCAGAAGTGAGAATTACCCCCTCAGGGATTTTCTTCATGACCATGTGGTGCTCATATTATGTAACAAAAGCACATACTTCATTAAAAATATACAATATTTGAAACATTTTAATTAGCTACGAATTTTAGTAATTGTTTTTTAGTTTGCATTTTGATACTATCATTTGAAATTAATGAATAAATATCAAAAATGACTAAATAAAAATTTATATCTCTATATACACACACACACACACACACACACACACACACACACACACACACACACACACACTGCTCTGCATGAATGTGCACAGATTTACAGATTTATCAGATTATCTTTAGTTTCCTTTCATATTTAACACTTTCTATACCATAATGGAAAATACTTCCTCAAATTTGGTCCATTGCTTGCAAAAAAGTAATTTTCCTAACATATTCAAAGTCTTTGGAGCAAAGCTAAAGTTTAGACTACAAAATTCTTAGACCTGAGATAGAAAATAATTTCTTTACACAAGAAAGGTGAATGCTACAAGAAGATTAGCAAAGTTTTCTTATGTCAGAATATTATAGTAAAAGTGATATAAAATTTAACAGAGATGGAACTGTAACCATCTCACAGACATCTTTGCCTTCCGTGGAGGTTAACACCTAAACAGTAGCATCTTCTGATGGGAATGATTGAAGAAAATCATCATGCAAGTTCATTGCAGCTAGATAAAGCAGAAGAGAACAGAACTGGGGTGAGTTCTTCCCGTGTCACATTTCTGCATACTACAGGGGAATGATATGCCACATAGGAAGCCTCTACTAAAATCCATGGATCATAAAGCTCACCTACAGTTTGCCAGGACCCATGCTGAAAAAGATGAAGACTACTGGGACACTATAATCCGGAGTGATGAGACCAAGATAAATGTTCTTGGAACTGATGGCTTCAAAAGTGTAAAATGTTGCAATGGTGAGGAGTACAAAGAAAAATGCATGGTCCTAACAGTGAACTATGGTAGTGGCAGTGTCCTTACATGGGGCTGTATGAGTGGTGGTAGTGTAGGGGAAACTGCATTTCATTGAGGATATCATGAATTCACAGATGTTCTTCTCTATATTGAAAGAGAAGATTCTGCCATTACTCTCTTTAGAGACACGTTGAGCATAACTCTCCATCCAGCAACCAGGCTCTAAAAGAGGTTTTTCTTCAAGAATAGAAAAAGATAGATGTTACAATATGTTGCCATCTTTACATTACATGCATAGAAGACTTGGTGTTTTCATTAAAATCATTGAGGTCATACAAAATACTAGACGTATTAATTTTTACATAAACTAATTTGATTAACACTGTCGATTTTCTAAATTACAAGATATTTGCATTATTTCCCTTTACTTTGCCCATTGAGTAAAAATCCTCACTGTGCCCTAATGCGTGCTAATGTGCCCCATAAAGCACAAAGTTACTAGTATACCTCCTGATTAAATTTCTCATGCTGCGCTCCCACACTGTTTCCCCTGATTACACTCCCTCCCCACTTTGACCGTTTATCAAATTGTCTCTCACTATGCCTTTAATTAGCAAGAAGGAAAAAAAAAAAAAGCATCCACTTGACTTATGGCCTTCTCTTGCGGAGGCCCCATATACAGCTGAATTCCAAGAAGTGGGTGAGCTTGGAGATAGCAAGCTCCTAGTTTGTTACATAAAGCTAAAGCTTCTCATGCTTATTTGCCTAATATTCCAGTCGAAAATGAATCAACTAGCGGTTGTTCTCTTCTAGCGAGTAGCTTCATCTACCAGTTAGTCATAGAAAGCAGTTTTCTTTTACTTGTATCTTCAACTTAAGTTAACCTGTCTGATCACATCACAGATTCGTCCTCACGAGGCAAGGTGCACAGCACAGCCTCTGAACCACTGTGCCTCTGAATGTATATCCCAGACTTATTCAGTTGTCAGTCTAAACTGTAGCAAATCTCCGACTAACGTCTAGGAAAAACAAACATACTGTACTGTGTGGTCTAAATACTTTTTGTTAAATACAAGTACGTAGAAAAGCCTGGATTACTGCTCATTTTAATTGTTGAATCGGTCATCTTCCTGTTAAAAGAACACACTTTTGCCAAAATAAATTAAAAAAAAAAAGTAAACCCAAAAGAACAGACAAATACACACAAAGCCATAGTATAATATATTCAGGAGTATGTGAAAACATCCCTTGTTTACATTGCTGACTAACTCACATCAGCAAATCATGGTTAAACAAAAATGTGTATAACTCTTTTTAACCTTTCCATTCTAAACATGAACTTTTTTTATATACTATAAGGGGGCATTCACACGGAGTAAAGTGGCGCTGATTCTGCCATGATAACTTGTGGCAGAATCAGCGCTGATAAAAAGACTCCCATTGATTTCAATGTGTTCCACGTGGAAGACGGAACCCATTGAACTGCCAAATCTGGTAGAATCAGCACCACTTTACTCTATATGAATGCCCCCTAAAAAGGTTCAAAAACGAGTGAGACAGCTTCCGCTAGCAGTTTTCTCCCTGCACCCATACTTCATTATCGGGTCTGTCGAAGGTCAGGTGGACCGAAATAGGATCAGGAGTAAAATTTTATTGTATTCATCATCTGCGAGTGCTTGTTTTTATAGTGTTCGTTTTGCAGCCAATATGGCATTATTTAAATACATTTTAAAACATATATATAGGACAAAAATAGTGAATGGGGTGATACAACCAAACAGAACAATGAAGGCCCAAGATGGAATACTAATGGTTAATAATGAATAAATGACACTTGCATTACATATATATATGGATATGTATAACCTCCATGGTTTTTAAAGTGCATATATAACATACATAGTTTTTTAAAGTGCAAATATTCTGTGAAATAACATGATGCCAAGTAATAAATTACCTATGGGTGGACCTTCATGTAGTAAATATGCCAATATGGCATGTTACTTGTATTCTGTGAGTCGGTCTAAATATGGCAATATTAAAAAAAATAAAAATGTATTCTAGTTGCCATATACTGATACCTAGAACTTTTTATATATATATATATATATATATAATCTCTGTGTAGAGGGATTCATAAGGCAATTTTTTTGGTTGTACTTTTTATTTAGGCCATTTTGGGGAAAGTCTATTGTTTTAATCACTTTATTTCCAAACTTTTATGGGAGGCGAAACTAAAAAAAAGTTGATTTGGCTCTATTGATTTTTTTTTTTTTTTCCCTTGCTATGGTGTACACTGTATGGGAAAATTATGTGTTTGTAGATCAGGTGTCATGATGAATGTCTATTGCATAATGAGCGAGTACTATTCGAAATGGCAGTTTCAAATAGCACGCAGCCATAGCAATGAATGGAGCCGGCCGGCATGCAGATGGGGCCGGCGTCCTGCCGCTTAACCCCAAATTCACCACCACAATGGTGTCTCAGTCATGTTTGACTGAGATGTTGGGGTTAATACCTGAAATCAATGTGGGCTCTGAACATGGGCACTGCCACCGGGTTTCTACTATGTAATACAGTGGACACCCAGCGGCTATGACGGTCGCTTAACTCCTGAGCAGCTGCCATATTTAAATACTCAACATTTGCCATTACAGTACAGAAGATATCAGAAATGGAATAAAGAACTTTAAATGCCTCCAGAATTTCAACTTGAAGCTTAAGCTAAAAGCTTAAGTGTTTTATCTGTCTTCCTCCATTTGCCAGGTACTGCTGAATATGTCTCCTCATAGCTCATTGCCTAGGTTTCAGACCACTGATATTTAATAGCACTGATCAGGCTGGTGATGTCAGTCCCTGTTCCAGGCCAGTTCTGTTCTCTTCATTGTATTTGATAGTGAGTGGAGACTTCTGTCAGCTCTGTAATTTGCTTGTAGTTTCTGAGCACTGAGACGGGCTAGAACAATGGACTTGATAGGTATCTCTGCTATCCTTGTTTGTAAATCCAGAGGTTACAGTGTGAAATGTGGAACACAGCACGTTGTGTTTTTGACCCCCAGGATGTGGAGGGGAAAGGAGACGGTAGAGCAGGTGAAACCATTAGATCAGAACAACCCTGTAATTTCTGTACATAACGTTACGCTATGACTCAGGAACAGTTAATTCTTTTTGTTTTGTTCTTTCACCTCTTTGTGATTTTTGTATGTTTTAACATTAATATGGATTAAAAGTTATTTTTTATATTGGATGTTGGAGTGATGCCGATCTTTCACTTTTTCTACTGTAATTTCTGTGTTGCTGTTGAAAGCAGAGACCATGAGGAACCTTAGCGGTCTAAGGAAAGGACCCAGGTTACGTATGCGAGTTATGTTCTGTGTCCTTTCTTGAGTCCACTGATTGGCCTCAGTGGTCAGATGCAGTGGGGATTTCCATGGGACTGGACAGTGGTCTTGGGCTCCAGCAACAGTATTGATTGATTGATTGATTTTAACTATTTTTTATCTTCCCCAGCCTACAGAGAAAAAAAAACATATTTCCCTGAATAACCCCTTTAAGAAGTAATTTCACAGTCACCCTTGTGTACAGAAGACTTATATTTATACTTCATAATTACAATCTAACTATTGTACACTTTTCTCTTAGGCCATGATGGTGCTATAAATGGCTTTGGCTGGAGTTACGACAGGAATTGGTTGGTTTCTACGGCTGATGACCGAACACTGAGGATTTGGAATGTGAAAAATGCAAGTTCAGCATTAGTTCTGGTAATTTGTCTGCTTTTTATATTTATTTTAGTATGTTGAAGATTGTTGAGCTGGTTCATTACATATTTTTCTTAAAGATGATTCTCAACCAAAAAATACAGTTGGCTAAATATCAGTAAATTATAAGTAAAAGCAGCAGCTAAAGTTTGATCATTACTGTGATACTGGAATTTTCTGCTTTGATTCATTTGCTTATTACAAACTGAATGAGAAAAAAACTAACCAAAGCGACAATTTGTAATTGAGTTGCACTTTCTGTTGTTACTTTTGCAAAAATTGACACGCAAATAACATGAATTGTACACAGTAAGCCAGATATAAAGGGAGCTTTTTGTGTTGAAATTTAATTTCCTATTTACAGACAGCATATTAAAGGGGTTGTCCCATCTCAAGGATCCTATTTATACTGGTAGTTTATGTACATTGAAGACTTTTCCTAAATGTATTACTTTAGAAATGCTGCTTTGTTTGCCTGCTATGTGAACTTATTCCTCCCATTGTTTACACAGCGTTACCATAACCTCGGTCCTGTAGAACAAGTGACATCACTCACTGCTCTTGTTGGTAGGGCAATCAGGTCAGCAAATTGCAGTTTGCTGATAAAGCCGAGTCTGTTATCTCTCTATCAAAACACGCTGATAACACTAAGTCTGTTCTCTACAGGCATATGCATATTATTTGATCTGCATAAGTATTGTGGTCCTTCTCAGGCTCATTCAGCAAGAGGGGGGAGAAATACAGGAAGTGAGAAGAAGAGACTGCAGATGGTAAAACCCCTTTAACCCTTAAGTACTATCTTGGTGTCTATCATATACCACTATCATACACATATCATTATGATAGACACCATGATAGTACTTAAGGGTTAAAGAAGAAGACACCTTTTGAGCAATTTACAGCAAATAATGCAAACACAATTCTTAGGACTACACTTAGGCTACCATTTTACTTAAAATATATAGAAATCACTGTTTCATATAAATGTATTGAGTGACCTGAAAATTAAATGTGTTCTCCCACAAAGTAAAGTCTGCAGGACCTTTGTCCCACACCATGTTCAAACTGAGCGCAACCAGGATAGATGTGGGTGGGACTGGTGGCGGTTGGCACTCCCATTCACTTCTGTAGATAACGAAGTGTTGTACTTGCTATCTTTGGTGCTTCAATTGAAGTAAATTGGCACGCCAGAGGTAGCCGAGTGCTGTACTTTGGCTTTCTCTGGCACACCCTTTAGAATGAATGGAAGTGTCGACCACCACCATTCCTGCCCACATTCAGCTTCAGTTTGTCCTGTAGACTTTACTTTGTAGGAAAATCCCTTTAAGTTGCTAGCATTTTTTTTTTTTAATGGCTACTTTTCTAAAATCTTTTCATATCACCTTTAAAATTTTCTTTACTTCATTTCAGGGGAAAGAAACGTTCTCCAGACCACCACTTTTTCCTCAGTTTTATTATATGGATAAATTTATTTTGTTGTCATCTGGGGCTGAGATTCAGTTAATGAGATATTATCTGGACAACTGCAAAGATGAAATAAAAAGGTAACTGAACTTAAAATTAAAGTTCCATTATGGACACCTATCTCCTATCCACTCGACAGCGATTAAGTGTCAATTGCTTCTGGGACTATAATACCTGGCAGCGCCCGCAGCCTCAAGAAAGTGAATGGAGTAACGGTCACTCAGACGCACTGGCGCGCCAAACAAAATGAGGCCTTAGGGGGATTTTCGTTTGGACTCCTAATCGATGAGGACCCCATCATTGTATTCTTGTATTCTTAAATTTTACACAATGTCCAAACTTTTTTGCATTTCAAGTTATGCTTAAATGGCTTTGCCATTATGGACATCTATTCCCTGTCCTGTGGATAGGGGAAAAAGTGTCTGATCCAGGGGCCCGATTACTGGGTCCGTAGTGATCAGGAGGACGGTGACCCCACAGAAGGCAATGGAGCACTGGTCACACAAGTGCAGTGATATTACTTTCACAAGGAGGCCTGTAGGGGGATTTTAGTTCCCCCAAACCTACTGATCACTCAGGGACCTGGAAATCAGGCAGTTGGACACTTATTCCCTATACATAGGACAGGGGATAAATATCCATTATGGCACAATCCCTTTAAGTAAAATGCCAATTCCGAAAAAGTTTGGGCACTGTGTAAAATGTAAAGAAAAGAAGAATACAATGATTTGGAAATCTTATAAAATCATATTTTATAGAGAATAAAGCATAGAACACATAGAAGGTGATAGCAATTTTTCCATTCCATTTGCATTCTTGTTTCCCAAATCATTGCATTCTTGTTTTCTATACATTTTACAGTGTCCCAACTTTTTTGGAATTGGGGTTTTAGTTATTTAAGTTATAATTCTTCACTAGCTATCCCATCACTCGCTGGTCTGGGGAGTTTTATTTGCCTGGACACTCATTGATCCTTGATAGAAGGTGCAATAGTGCCCACAGATCAGTTGTTTGCAGTGACTGCTACACTTAGTAATCCTGTGGCCTCTTTCAAGTGTTGAATGGGTAAGAGCTGCAATAACAAACACATCTCTTATCCTGTTCCCGCTCCACACTGCTCTATTATTTTGCACTGAGCACATAGTTATTGCTCAGAACGTAATAGTACGGCACTTTCATACTGTAGGCACGGGAGCTGTGTTTGCAGCATGATTTCCTGGTCTCTGTTATATTACACAGCCGAGACCCAGGACTAGCTGCTGAAATTGGAAAATACTCCGACTCCAGTAGCTTAACCCAGTAGATGCCTTGATCATTACTGATCACAGCATTTGGGTGTTTCGGGGTCAAAATTGCCTCCACTCTCCATCAATCCTCAGTAATTAAAAAATAAAGTATAATAAATAATAAAAAACTGAAAAAAAAAACACTTTTTGCTTTTAAAAAATCCTCATAATTGTAAAAATAGAAAGTAGGCAAGAGTTATTTATCACCATTTGGTGAGTGCTGAAAAAAAAATACCACAATGCGAACGATACACTTTTTCACATTTAGTCTACACATGCATTTTTATCTTTTAAAAGTTTATATTCATGGATGCATTGTTTAAAAAAGACAAATAATTCACATGCTGGCATATGAAGATTTAGGTTAGGAAATACTGTTTTAATGCAATTGTAAATTGTTTAAATATATTCCAACAGTTGCAAGAAAGTTAACACATCTTAAATAATCTAAGATACAGGATTATTACAAATCTAGAGAATGGGCCCTGCCCTTCCTCTGAGCAAATACCTGGCATGCAATTTGGTTCATAATAATTTGGTTCATAATGTTCATAATATAAGAAAATGGTAAAATGTTTGCTTTAAATTTTTTTCCTTTCGTAACCATATTTTAGAAAACTATAAAAATAGTATTGAGGAACCTCGTAAGTAACGTATGCTAGACCCTTTTTTATTGGTTTTGAATTAGAATATATATTTTTTTTAATCAAAAAAGTGAGCTAGAGCAGATAGGTACAGTCAGAATAACCAATATTATCAACCATCTCTTACAATGACTAACATCCATTTAATTCCCTCACATAAATTAGAAAGAAACAATAAGGTCAGAGGAAAGAATTATTAAAGAAACAATAAAAGAGTGAATAATATGTAAATAACTTAAGATTCTGTAATCGGTAAACAACGTTAAGTTCATGGCTTGCTGGGTTTCTTTTTAATGTAGAAAATAAACTGAATGTTACTGCTTTGTGGGTTTGAATAATAGAAAAAAATCCAATACAAATATTTAGCAAATCCTGAAGTTTTGGATTTGAGTAGTCCCTTTTGGTTTAGGTTATCAAAAATTGCTTACCTCCATTTTTATTCTTGGTTGTAATTTGAACATTACATTGGCAAAGCAGTCGGAAGAGTCTAAGCCCAGAACATTTTTTAGTGTGACGAAAATGTTCTTTTCCGTGCACGCACGTGGAAAGACATGGTTTCTTAGCGCTTATTAGAACAAATAATCGTTTGTGGTCTATTTTGCCTATAAGAGCAGAAATTGATAATGATATTAAAATTGATTCAAACTGGATATAAGAACTGGTGTAGGATTTTCTTTTTTTTCTCTATTTGTTGTCACAACATGTTATGACTTACTATGTAATATATTGTGCTGTGTTGTGAAATGAACATATATGGTTGTTACACAATTTATAGTAATAATGCAGTCTATATGAAAATAGATTTGTAGAGGAATATGATACAGTTTGAGAAATGTATTTAGAACTGGTAATATGTACCGTATTTTTTGGACTATAAGACGCAAATTTGTGAAGAAAATGGGGGGTGCATCTTATATTCCGAATGTGGACTGTAAGAGGAGGGTGGAGGAGCGGAATTACAGCATCGCCACGCTCCTGCCGCCACTGGCTTCCTGTGGCGGTTCTGCGGGCCCCGGCACTTGTCCCGGCAGCCATAGCAACTGGGTCTCTGCTGTAACGCACAGCAGAGATGCCGGAGCTAATGCCCACGATCAGAGAAGCGGTCCCCACCAGCCCCATACCTTTAAATTTGCAGGTCAGCTCCTGCATGGCGAGGTCGCAGGAGCTGACCAGTTCCTGTAACAGCCGGGAAGCTCCCAGGCCTGTCATAGGAATATTACTATTGTGACTGATCTATAACCAGCTGCAATAGTAATGTACAGAATCTCCCATAGACTGCAATACACTTGTGTTGCAGTCTATGGGACTTGCAATCAAATAATTGCAGGTTCAAGTCCTGTCCTGCAAAAAAAAAAAAAAAAAAGTTCTAGCATGGCAAATTTGACAAAAAAAAATTAAGGTGAGGAACAAAGAAATTACGGTATGCTATATTTATGTTTATCAGATACATCTAAATACAGTACGGTTGCTCAATATTTGCAACTCCTGAACTAAGTTTCAGACTTATCTAGATATTTAGCTTTAGTGATTGACTGACTTCCTGTTCTTGGTCACATCTATTGTTTTATCTTAGTTTCAAAGGTATTTATTAAATTACAGCACTATAGAAACATAGTAAATAGCATATCAAACACAAACAAGCATAAGTGGACAAAGAGTGGCAAATATCAAGGACCGCTTCATATATCAAACAGTAGCATACATACTGTATGTGGTATGTATGTAAATATGGGGTAAACAAGGTAAAACAAAAACCCTAAATTTAAAAATCATCCTGAATCAAGGGAGGAAAGGGGGAGAAGTAACACTACAATGAGTAAGGGCCGCCAAAAGTGACAACTAAGGGGAGAAGTGTGGGGCATGATGGCTCAAACCAGTCACTGGACTAAAGCTAGAGACAATATGGAAGACCTGGGATGCGAGACCTGTTGACCCAAGGTGCCCAATATTGTTTTATGTTAACTATGATTGACAGCTAATAGTTCTGGAAAGTGCGCTTAAGCCGGCTGCTCACCCTTGATAGGCTCTAAATCCTTGTGTAAGCAGTGTGTGCATCTCTATATGTACATCTCAGGCACACTGTAGCTTGCGGCTGGCCTGACCTGTATATCATACAGGCTAAGCCCACCAAGTTGTCAGTGAAACCAGGAAGTATAGGGAAGTGGAGACAGGGGAGAAGTTGAAACACTAAGATTGCAAAACCACAGTGATAAAAAGGCTTGGTTATTGAAACTAAAATTTTAAACAACTTTTGATTTTCTGGCAGCATTTGTTCCATTGCTAAATATTGTAATACACTTTATTAATAGATTTTGGCTCATTTCCATAAAATCCCACACTGAAACCCACTTCTGTTTTTCTGTATTTTTTTTTATCTTTTCTTCACTGGCTTTTCACTGGAGTGTAAGGGTGTAAGGGCTCTAAGAAAGCAGGGAGATCGGGAGGGGTCACTTTATAACGTACTACAAAACTTATTAAATGTAGAAAAGTCATACTTGAAGGTGGACCTAGCTATTGATAACCCTTTCAAACAAACTTCAAAATGTCTGCTTTCATGAAATATATAGGGTTTAGCGGTCCACTTGCTTATCACATTGTGTGATCCTTAAGTTTTATATGTTGCTACTTTTTAAAAAAATTTCCAGCCTAAAAGCAGGTGTCTACTTTCAGAAAATATTTTAACGTTGTAATTTAGGTTTTATTAGAACATTTTTTCAAATTGTTCTACCAGTGGTGCAAAAAATTGCAAACACCCCTGGCAGCAAAAGGGTTAAAAAATCGGAATAGGCACATTATATGTATTTGCTGCTGCTGCCAATCCTGACTGTTTTAACTGGAAACAAATAGCAATCTCATCTTTAATATTTAGATGTTTTAATGACCGATATATAACTTCTTAAAGGGCCCTTCCCCCGACTCAGTTTTCCTTCTATATTAGAGGCCATAAACTTATACTCCAGTGAAAGGCCAGTGAGAGAAACAAGCCAAAGAGTATAGGAGGGATGAAAGTTCAGCTTAGGATTTCAAGGAAAGGGCCCAAAACTGTTATGTTACAAATGCTACTAGAAAATAAAAAGTTGTTGGGATAGGATGTGGTCCTGAGGATCTCAGGGATTGTGGTAGGTGACACAAAATGATGTTGATCTGCTGTTCTTACCTGAAACATGCCAGCATGCTTACACTACTACAGTACTCCCTCAAGTCTGCAAATGTACTTATATAATGTAATGTATAGGTAATGTAATACAATATATAACAATGGCATACAAGGCTGTTCACAGTCTGTCTGCTCTCCACAAACAATCTGTGATCCCCACAATATCTCCTACGGTCCTATTACCATATACATTCGAGTATAAGTCGACGCGAATATAAGCCGACCCCCCCTAATTTTATCACAAAAAATGGGGAAAACTTATTGCCTCGAGTATAAGCCGAGGGGGGAAAATGCATGACATTCTGTTTGTGCTCATGTTAATCCTAGCTGGCTTCAGGCCTTTATGGTAATATCCCAGACGTCACGTCTGGGGCATTATCATAAAGGCCCAAAGCCTTATGGTAGCAGTAGCAGCCTGTTGCCATACAGGCCCAAAGCCTGTTCTAGCAGTAGCAGGCTATTACTACTATCATGGGCTTTGGGCCTATATGGTACTGCTAGCACAGGCTTTGGGCCTATATGATAATATCACAGACCATGTGACGTCTGGGATATTACCATATAGGCTCGAAGTCGGCTAGGATTAACATCGGATACTGTAGAGGTGAGTAAAACTGTTTTATTATTTTCTCTCACCTCCCCTGGGGCTCTGATTATTATGTTTGGGGGTCTGAAAAGACCCCCGAGTATAATAATAGCGGCAGTTGGATTGCGGCCGGGGCTCGGGCCTACTCACTGCTGGCCTATAGCATAAGATGAAGCCGACGCGGCAGTGAGCAGGTCCGGGAAGGTTGGTAAATAGGCAGGTACCTGCTGGGAATACTCCAGCAGGTAACGGGTTATTATAATACAAACAAACATTAAGTTCTCATATTTACCGACCTCGCACTGCTTCTCCCGCCGCTGCTAGTCTTCTGCCGCCACTGCTCATCTTCTCCCGCGGCTGCTCCTATGTCTCAGCGTAGGGGGCGTAATGACGCCGCCTGTGCTGAAACGCAGTAAGAAGTGATCGACACGTGCACGCCTGAGCTAATGTGGCCACGTCACCTGTCGTGTGATGTAGCCGAGGGAGGAGGCCGGGACTAGAGTGGAGGCCCGCTGCAGCCGAGTCAATGCAGTCGAGTCAATTGCCGTATTGACTCGAGTGGTAATTGAACTGGTCCGCAGTGAAAGACATCTGTGGGAGGCCACTGCAGCAGCGTGAAGATGCTCTGGAAACATCTTGGGGTGGTCCTGGAGACAGCACTGCCTCACCACTCGGCTATCGGTAGCAGCGCTGCTCCAGCGGCCTCCCACAGATGTCTTTCGCTGCGGACCAGTCATGTGACATTTTCAAATACCGTATTGACGCCAGTATAAGCCGAGGCACAAAAACTATGCTGAAAAACTTGGCTTATACTCGAGTATATACGGTATCTGCTTTACATACAACCATCTCCAGCATTTCTCCCATGCATAGCCCATACTCTGGAACTCACTAACCCAACACCTCCTGCTGGGATTGAACTCTTCAGATGCAGCCTATAATAACTCTGCTGACACTAAAATACCAATAAAACACCTTCTATTGTATCCCAGTCCCCTCTACTGTAGATCGCATGCCGTCCATGTCTGAGACCTCTCGCCATGTGTAGCAGTTGATCCATATATGTTATTTTTACATAGTTATTTATGTATGTTAATCGGTTTATATCAAAAGTGCCCTGTAATTAAAGGCATTGTAAAATTTGTAATATTACATTAGCAAAAATCTTATTATATGATAAATCCAGAAGAAACCACAGCAGCTTAAGCTGTCATGATTTAAGGTATGAGATGTAATGACATCCTCTGTATTTCCATCCCTTTGGTGACAGGTACTCAGTAGACTACATTGTAATAAATAGATAATTGTTTCCTGTATAAGAGACCACAGCAGATATTAGAAGCAGAGCTTAGAATTATAGTTTAGGCTTTTAGAATGCCATGTGTTTCTTGACTTGTACTTGATGGGTTCAGTAGGTTCCCAGAAATTTGAGCAACCTTATTAATGGTTATTGTTATTTTCTGAGAATTGTGATTAGAGGTGTTATGTCTCATTATGAGCAATAGACGCCTTATGGAGTTAATAACATTTTCCAGGCAAATAAATGAGAACAAAAAAGTCCTTGGGTTTATTTGTACTGTCAGTTTCATATGTTGTTGTTTTTTGTAAATAAAGCATTATGTTTTTGTACTGACTGTTCCATATAATTAAAACAAATCATGAGCTGAATATCCCAGAAACCATGGATTACAGCCTCCTCTGATACAGACTGCAAGGTCATCAAGGCAAAGTGTGTTATGGTTCCATAGATGCAAATGCAACTTGAAGTAAGAGGCTGTGAATGGTGTCAGCATATAGCCAGTTTACAATGGCAAGTATCACGGCCCGACTGCATGTCTTCTGACCTGAACTCACAGCATCATAGATGCTTATCATGTGACTGTAATATTGTGTCAGTAGGCCAGTGCTTGGGCTAGGATGCTTGCCTATAATACAGTCATCTGAAACGAAGTCTTAAAAGCGATTGTCTTGTAAGCATGTATGTATCTGCTGCATATTAGTTATAATTTAAAGGGGTTTTATAATCTCATCCTTTCATACCTGTGTCTCTAACCAGCTGAGGTCAGAATTACTTAAAAAGCTGAATGCTCCCGTTTTAAGATGTTTCCTTAACTCCCAGTTGATCTGTATGGGGTCCAGTTGTCACCCCCAGCCCTCCCCTCCAGATCCACATACTGATCACCTAGGTCCACAGTAGGAAAATCAGTTTGGGGCCAGAAAACTCCTTTGCCGTGACAAGTTGAACCAATAGAAATTTCTTACAAAACTAAAGGAAGTATAAGAACATGTAATTTGAAGTAATTTATCAATATAACTATGACAAATGTTCTTTTGTGCGGAGATTTTTTACTAAATATTAGCATCTTTCGTTTTCTGCTTTCCCCTTAACGGTTGCATTTAGTAGTGGACATACATATATGTAAACATATATGAAAACATTTAGTAGTGGACATACATATATAGATTATTCTCTCTTCTCTTCACATTAGTTTTCATATTCATTTGTCTCCTTTTTTCTCCTTATTTATTGAAAGAAAGGTGAGTGTGCACGGTATGTTGTTGCATTGTCCTCCTCTATCTATGCTGTAGACATAGGGCATTTAAGACTCTAACCATATAATTCTGTACTCTCATTCACATTTTCACCTGCTGCCTATCCGTCGTGCTTCTGCCAAATTTGCAGAAAAAAAGAGATTGGGAACGGCTTGCAAATGGTCCATTTAAAAACCCATTCATTTTTAAAGCAATCCACAGGTGTAAGTTTGCAGCCTGCCGTGAAACCACTTTTTTTGGACAGACATGGTATTATACTTTGGGGGGCACTAACATGGCATTACGTAGAGACACTAACATGGCATTACATAGGACACTAACATGTAGTATTGATCTGTATACAGTATAACGCCCTATTACTTGCCTCCGGGTGTTAAAAATGCCCCCTCACAATGCAATGGCCACAAGTTCCTGCCTGTATAATTTTCCATTAGTTACATAGTATAATGCAATTGAGTACCCCAACTGACAGTGCTCAGAGAGAACACTCCTCTTCCGTCACCTAAACCCTGTTGCATACAAGTGCTGTGCAGGCAGCAGGGACAGTTGCCAGTATGAGTGTTCATTTCTCCCTGTGACTCTATTAGTTGGACTTGGTGGCTATGTGTAACTGTGCCCCTATATTCTTTTTTTTGCCTTTGTTATTATTCATCTCTAGCTTCCCTGACCCCAACTTCTTCATGATATGTTTTAAGTAGCTGTGCGCACGGCAGAGAATGAAGAGTTGATCTTCCGCATTAATTACCACATTTTTCGGCCCTGTGCGTCCGTTGTTGCTATGTCATTGCTTCCTGCCATGGTATACTCGCTGATCATCTCCAGAAGCAATGATCATTGCTAGTCTCACGCCATGGGGTCACGATGGAATGAATCAGCCACAGAATCTGTGACAAGATGGAGCAGGATGGTTCTTTTTTCAATATCTGCCCTCGCCGCTCATTGAAACCCATGCAAGACAGATTAAGGCCAAGGCCTCATGGTATGGAAAAGCAGATTTTTTTTTTTTTTTTTTGCGGATTTTGCTGTGGTTTTTGGATCCAAAGACAGGAATGGCTTCAAAAGAAATGGGAAATATAAAGGAATCATACTTGTCCCATCTGCTCAATCCACTACTGCAGCAAAATAGGGGCTTAGCCTCAGGCTGTAATTTGGAATCTGTTGTGGGTCCTGCTTCATTGTCAACTCCATGTGAACCTCCTCTTACTGTGTCATTAAGTACGTTTCCTTTAACTGTTTATTAACATTTATAATGACTGTAATTTCAGTAAAAACTTAATTTTCCTTTAAAACAATAAGTTTCCATTTCTTTTTATTTTACTAACACTGGGGAACAATTTGTAACACAATTTTTGTTGAGTTTGATTTTTATGTTTTATAGTGAATTAGGCATGCTGGTTCCAAAACTGTAGTTAGTTTACTTCTACTACGTCAAGTTTTTTCTCTGCACCTTATCAGAATGTGTCCACTCTGTGGAATCGAGCATGGATCATAGGAAGCACTATTACTCTCCTATTGGGCGCCGGGTGAATGATGCATAGGAGAACAGCGACAGGTTGTTCAGTTATGCCTGAGATACTGTAGTGAGACGTTGTGTGTCACTCTGAAATAGTGCAGCTCATTCCGACGAGGAGTCGGAGTTCTTGTTTATATACAAGATTAGTAGTGTTTAGTGTTTGAACTGAAACTTTTCCTTACGTCTACCTCTGCTAGTTCACGTTATCGTAAGTGCTTAAACAGCTCTGAATGGTTTTGTTATATATTTGGCAGTTTTACCATTTCCAGTCAAAGGACAAACATCAGTACATTTGTCAGGCAAGCCTATTTTTTTTTATTTTTTAAATGTAGATTGTGAGCCCCACATAGAGCTCACAATGTACATTTTTCCCTATCAGTATGTCTTTTTTTGGAATATGGGATGGAAATCCATGCAAACACGGGGAGAACATACAAACTCCTTGCAGATGGTTTTTTGCCCATGGCGGGATTTGAACACCAGGACTCCAGCGCTGCAAGGCTGCAGTGCTAACCACTGAGCCACCGTGTGGCCCCAAGGCAAGCCTATTTTGCCCATTTTAAAGTGAAAATTGGTGATCAAAATAAATCATGGGCTCCTCACAAAGTGTGTAAGCAGTGTGTTGAGAGTTTACGGATGTGGACAAGGGACCACATGATAAACTTCCATTTGGTATACCTATGATTTGGCGAGAGTCCAGAGTTCATTCAAGTGATTGTTAATTTTGTATAGTGAAAATGTCAGGATATAACAAAAAAAAGCAAATGTAAACTTGACTACCTTACAAACCGCCCTCAGTATGTGAAAGCTCGGGACTGTTTCTGACACTGTGATCTGTAGTACAGGGCACCACAAGGTACAGTTCTTGCCCCATTTCTCTTCACACTGTACACTGCTGACTTTAGGCACAACTCCAGCTATTACTTACAGAAGTATTCCGATGACTTTGCTATAGTAGGCCTTATCACTGATGGCGACGATAGGGAATACAGAGACTTAAACCGGGACATTGTTGAATGGTGCAGGCTGAACCACCTCAGGATTAATGCTGAGAAGACCAAGGAGATGGTGGTGGACTTTAGTAAATGGAGAAGTGCTCCGACCCCCGGTGGAGATCCAAGGAACATGCATTGAGATAGTCAGGACCTATAAGTACCTGGGTGTGCGCCTCAATAGTAAACTGGACTGGGCTGATCACCTGGAGGTGCTGCACAGAAAGGGTCACAGCAGACTCTACCTGCTCAGGAGGCTGAGGGCCTTCGAAGTCCAGGGGCCACTTCTTAGGGCCTTTTTCAACTCTGTGGTTGCCTCAGCCATCTTTTTTGGTGTGGCCTGCTGGGGGAGCAGTATATCAACCAGGGACAGAAATAGACTTGACAGGCTGATCAGAAGGGCCAGCTCTGTCCTGGGGAGCGCCCTGGTCCGAGTACAGATGGTGGGTGACAGAAGGATACTATCCATGGTGACCTCCATGTGGGAGAACAAATCCCACCCCATGTATGAGACCTTGATGGCACTTGGCAGCACTGTAAGTAACCAACTGCTTCACCCCAAGTGTGAGAAGGAGCGCTATCGCAGGTCCTTCCTTCCAACCGTGACCAGGCTGTATAATCTACATCAGACCAAGCAAAGACACTCCGCACAGAAAACTGAATGATTATGGTTATGATGAAGTCTTCCTTCTTTCTTCTTCTGTTCCTTAGCTGCTATGGACTCCTAGTATATCTTGTCTTCTCAGTTTATTTGTGTCCTGTAATATACTACTGTGTATTATCCTGTATCTGTATTACTGTGCTGCTGTAACATGCTGAAATTTCCCCACTGTGGGACTATTAAAGGATTATCTTATCTTAAAATAGAGTATCCTAGATTACCATCAGCTATACGCCCAGTGCCTCATTTAGCCGAAATCCCAGTGCCCGTTTTTCAATGAATTACCCTCTTTGGAAATACGGGAATACGAGTCTGGTGAAGATCAAAGTGACCCTAACGATGAAGATCGTAACTAGTATAGTATTATAGTAGCCTTTGTATGAATACAATTATTCTTTGTAAATAGTATATTTGGTAAGTCTTTACTTTTTTTTCCCTTTATATGCACAATTTGTATGACTTTTGAGGGTGTCCTATAGCTTAAAAAGTTGACGTGATAGACCAAAACTACGGGTATTTTGGATCCAGAGGCCAAAAGTTAGTTGAAAACAAGTCACAGATTTAAGACAACGAAATTGCTGTTCCCCAGTGTAGTATACTGCATGAAAAACTTGTTGACTGAGGTTTCCGACTTAATATTTTTCTTTCTTTTTTAGATATAAGCAAAATAACGTGTGCAAACCAGTGCAAACGCTTCACATGGAATCCGCAATGGAGGTTACTGGACTGTCAGCTGTAAATGACTTTTATTCCTGTATCCTTAATATTTCACTGAAGCTAACTGTAAAATACAAACATTTCACAGAAAAAAAATAAAAATAAAAATAAATAAATAAATATATATATATATATATATATATATGCGTAATCCACGTCATAATCCGCTCCCTCACAATGGTGGTCTATGTAGACCGCCAGGCTTCTTTTTTCCGTGAGTGGCATGCTGCCGTTCACTGAAAGAAGAAGCAGGCTGCCCTTTCTTCAGGTGGATTCCACGGGTCAGTGAGCCGCGGCATACGCCTGATGGCAGCAACTTCCGGAGTTGGCCCATTCATTTGAGCCGATTCCAGGGGGGTACAGTTGTGGCAGGCGGCTTTTTACCCAAGAATGACGCGGCTCACCGCGTCACTCTCTGTGCCAAAACCCGCTATACCGCCCCCCCGTATGAACTAGCCCTTACCATTACCTGTAGCCATGCTGTCCTGGAAGAGCTGATCTGCAGAGATCCTGGCTGTTGTATCATCACAGATGTAATATTGATGGCCTATCCTAAGGACAGGCCATCAATATTAGAAAGATGGATAAATCCTTGAGGGTAAGTTCACACGGGGTTTTTTGGATCGGAACCTGAGGCGGAGGCCACCTCAGGTTCCAATCCAAAAATCGGGGAGTCATGACTGAAAGCCGGTGCACTGCACCGGTATCCAGCCATGCTCTCTGTTCCGGATTAGTCCCAAATGAATGGGCCTAGTCCGGAGGATGGAGTGTCTTCAGGCCGAATCGCGAGGCACAAGCCAGATCCCGGAAAAAGCTCCTGAGCGGCTCCCATTGATTTCAATGGGAGCTGTCTTTTTGGTTAGGATTTTGAGGCAAATAAGGCCTCAAAATCCTGACCAAAAAACTCTGTGTAAACTTACTCTTAGCGTAAGTTCACACAGGTTTTTTTGGACCGGAACCAAAATATGGGTAGCTGCAACTGGATACTGGTGCTCCGGATAAGGCCCAAATGAATGGGTTTGGTCGGGAGGCAGTGTCTTCAGGCGGATGTCGTGAGGCGAATCTGCCTGAAAGAACGACCCTGGTGTTGTTCCACTGATTCCAGCACAGTTGGAATTTTCCCTTTAGCCTCCTACGTTCCCAAGCAACAAGCACTGTTAGTCTTGGTACCTGATTTTGTGTTATTTGAGTTCTATAGTGTCAAACAGGCAGTATCAGACAGGCTGTGTTATTCAGAACTCCAGTCAGAGGCAAATCAGTGTCAGAGCTCATAATCCTACTCCCTATCTGCTCCTGGCTGACACCGCCCTCCTGACAGTACAGAGACTAAATAGCATACCATACTAAAAATTACAGTATGGATTGGTCAGGAACGGGTGGAGCTGGAGTAAAAAGTGCCAGAAGTGGAGCAGCAGCTATTTATTGGTGTAAAGAGCTGGCTTTGGTGGAGGTGCTAAAACGACCTATTTAACCCACTAGAGACACAGGATACAATAGCACATCCTGGCCACCGGTAACTTAGGGCAAATGGACCTAATGTTACGATGTGTGGGTGGTTTCCAGAGTGGGTGTTAGTTTGGGGGGTGCCAATACCTAATTTCAGCAGCCCAAGGTCTGACCAGCGACCCTCGGCTTCCAGGACTCCACATACCTAGTTAATTCTGCTGAATTGCATGGATCGACTTCCTGTATACACTGCAATACTCCTGCGAATTAGTTTTTCAGTATGCCTTGAGTGTAGCTGGTCTGTATCTGCCAGAGTACCTATTTTCATCTGTGAGCACTACCTCTTAATAGAAAGATAGAAAGATCCCAACGTTCAGTGACTGCAGGTAAAAACAAATGGTCCAGCACACTTCAGCTATGTCCTGGTTGCACTGCAATAGCTCTTTTGCGTATGAATTGAAAGTCGATTGCACTGTGGCAAATAAAAAGGTATTTTCACTATGTTCCTATTTGCCCCTACAACAGCATACTGTGGCATGCAAAAGTTGGGACATGCCTGGTCAAAATGACTGCTATTGTGAACAGGTAAGCAAGTTGAAGATAAAATGATCTGCAAAAGGCAGATCATTATAGATTTCACATTCCCAATGTATTTTTTGGGAAAAAAAAAAAATTATATTTTACATTCACAAAATAACAAAAAATTAAAATGGGCTGATGCAAAAGTTTGAGCACCCTGCATGATTAGTACCTTGTAGCACCCCTTTGGGAAGTATCACAGCTTGTAAACGCTTGTTGTAACTAGCCAAGAGTTTTTCAATTCTTGTTTGAGGGACTTTCATCTATTCTTCCTTGAGAAAGTCTTACAGTTCTGTGAGATTCCTGGGTCGTCTTGCATGCACTGCTCTTTTGACATCTAGCTACAGATTTTCAATGATGTTCAGATCAGGGGACTGTGAGGACCATGATAAAACCTTCAGCTTGCGCCTTTTTCTGGTAGTCTATGGTGTATTTTGACATGTGTTTAGAATCATTATCCATTCATAGAAGTCATTCTCTTTTCAATGTCAGCTTTTTTTTATAGATGGTGTTAAGTTTGCTTTAAGAATTTTCTTTGTATCCATTCTTTCCCTCTACCCTTCTGATGAAAACACAAAGGCTATATTTGTGCAGTTATTGCTGAACAGTAGAACAATGTACCACAACTCCACAGTTTGTTAAATCTTCCTGAAGGTCTTTTGAAATCAAGCAGGAGTTCTGATTTGCCACTCTAGTAACCCTACTAGTAGCTGTCTCTGAAATTTTTCTTGGTCTTCCCGACCGTATCTTGACCTCCACTGTTCCTGTAACTGGCATTTCTTAATTACATTTCATACTGAGGAAAGGGCAATTTGAAAGAAACGGTTCGCTATCTTATAGCCTTCTCCTGCTTTGTGGGCCTCCACCATTTTCATTTTCAGAGTGCTAGGCGGATACTTACTAAAACTCATGGCTCCTTTTTTTGGCACAATGTTAGAGGAGGCTGGGTATTTATAAAGCTGTAAAATTTACATCACTTGGCCTAACAATGATAGTGAACAAACCATAACCCTAACTGGCTTATTAAGGTCTGAGACCTTGGTCAAAGTTATCTGAGCCCTAAAATGTACAAGGATTCCAAAAGGTTTGCAAGGTACTCCTTTCCCTTTTTTCACTCTTTAATTGTACTCAAACATAATAATGCTATTATATTTTGTGTGTTTAATCTGTAACTTTATGCCTTTTATAGATCATTTCATTTTCAACTTGCTTAAGTGTTCACAATAACAGTTATTTTGACCAGGGGTGTCCAAAGTTTTGCACACCACTGTATACATGGTTTAGAATCATGTTGGTAGACTTCCTTTAAGGGTTGTAAAATGGATTAAAAATGATGGATCTTTTTGTTGGGTGTTCGATGTTGCTTGATCAGGTGTAAGAAGAAAGGTTGAACTTTCCAAATTCATTTATTGCTCTAGGGAATTAAATGTACCCGTTTTTCACCAACTGCTGCAGAGGTCTAGTTAGGAAATAGAAGAATCTGGAAAAGAAATCAACCTCAATTAACTGTCATTCTTTTGCTACCTCGTGCCATCTGGGATAATAATTATCATACATAAAAACTTACATTGGCGCTGTAATTTAAATTTATTTATGGCTTTAAGTGATCGATTTATTCTTCATCTGGGCAGCGTAATATCGTTAAGATGTTTTATCGCAGATTGTTAAGGTAAAATGTTTTACTCATTCTGAATAGTTCCACCCTTAACCTGAATCCCTTAGATATTGTGCTTGCTGCAGGAAGTAACCGTGATGTAGAGATTTTTGATCTGAATGTAGGCACCAGGATAGCATCAATTCCAGATGTTCACTCAAGAGCAGCTCACCAAATCTGTCAAAACAAGGTAACTGCTTTCTGTTTTCTATAAATATATAGAAACTTGATGTTCAATTGGAGTCCTAATATTTTATTAACTTTGTGTTCTTCTATTTACTGTTTAAAGTTGTTCCCTTCCTTTCCTGAATAAGGAGCTAAAAGGACACTAAAATACATAATGAGAATCCCTGTTCATGTGTCCCCCCACTTATATTCCTTTCCCCTCTATAAGCCAGAACAGAAAGCCATTCAGTAAGAGTGACCCCTAGCCCATCCATGTATTACATGGTCTGCAACTGTGAACAGTGAATTCTGGTGATAATGGCTCATAGACAGAGCAGCGGTGATCAGCCTCTATTTAGAAAGAAACTTCTACTTTCACTACCAGATTGTATCTATAAGTAACCATTTCAGGGTTGAACTATTGAGCAATTCTAGGTACAGCAGACTTTGGAATTAGCCATACCACCATACGTACAATGCAGCACAGCCAAACAACATCAACTGTATGTGCAAGTGTATGTTATCATGGCTGCAAGAGAAATGCTAAGACAAAAAGTGCAAAGGCACCAAGAGAATTACAACTAATAGCTACTGTATAAATAAATACTTCACAATTAGGTTCATTTCTGTTGTAGCATGTGCACATATAGTTCATGTTGGTTGGCTGTGTTAACCATTTTTGTATGTTTTATGCGTAGATCAGGGGGCTTGCATAAGTCAGGAGTTTTCTGCCTAATGATGACAACAGCTAACTGTCGAGCCTGAGCATTGACATGTACTGTTGCCCTGATGTCAATGCTGCAGCCCCGTGAACAAAAACCACCACTAGAATGAGAAGGAGTAATAATTATTTTTCATTAATAAAGAACACAAGAAATAAAGCCTGAACCCGGACACGTATATGTTGACCGCTTCAAGACCGGGCCACTTTCCCTGATTAAGCACTAGGCATATTTTTGTTTAGATTATTCAAATAGATATCTCGAGATCTACTGGGGATACAGGCATGGTCTTAGTCTCCTGTGTGGGATAAAATGTTATGTACTCTGCACAAACTTGGAGCAGGAGATGCTTAGGGAGTAGAGATGAGCGAACACTAAAATGTTCGAGGTTCGAAATTCGAATCGAACAGCCGCTCACTGTTCGTGTGTTCGAACGGGTTTCAAACCCCATTATAGTCTATGGGGAACATATACTCGTTAAGGGGGAAACCCAAATCCGTGTCTGGAGGGTCACCAAGTCCACTATGACACCCCAGGAAATGATGCCAACACCTCTGGAATGACACTGGGACAGCAGGGGAAGCATGTCTGGGGGCATCTAACACACCAAAGACCCTCTATTACGCCAACATCACAGCTACAACTACAACTACAACACTTTACACATTCCAAAAAACCTCTATCAAAGTGGGAAAATACCTGGAAACCTTCTTTACTCCCCAAATGGATGGACACAAACCCCAATTTAAGCTCAACCAACAGTAACAACCACCCCTTTAAATCACGTTCCCCATGACAACCACGGATGGAATAGACAATGGGAAATCCAAAAGCCCTCACCCTTAACTGTCATTTTGAGTGTGTGTGTGTGTGTGTGTGTGTGATGTGGTAAGACCTTCCAAAATTCACTTTTCTAGCCCTTAACATGAGCCCTTCCAAACAAAGTTACAGGACCTTAAGCTGAGCTACCAGCAGAGATTGAGGCCCTTGGCATGAGTAGAGCCTTGCACCAGCAGTGTTTTTGGCACTTAGGGTGAGTTGAGCCTTGTACCAGCGTGTGTCCCTTAACATCAGGCGGGCCCTAAGTTCTGCGCTTTGCACAAAAGTTCCACATTAACTAGGCTGAATGGTACAAACCTTAGTAGGCCCGAGAACCAGGAACAGCTCTTGCAATGGCTGTCGGATAACGCTTAAAGCACATTGTCCACCAGCCAGTCAGCCTCTACCTCCTCTTACCCAACAGTCTTGTCCTCCTTCCACCCAAAATTCCCAATCTTCCCAGAACAATAACCCCAACTGTCCCTGCTCCCCAGAGCTGTTCTCCGCTCCTTTCATTGTCCCTCAACCTGCCCCTCCATTTCGCGATTCCACGGACCTAACAGACGAGTATCTGTGTCCAGATGCTCAAACACTAGAGTCTCCTCCATCTCCGGTCGATTTGGTGGCGGATGACCAGCAACCCACCCTCATCGACGACGATGAGATGCAGTTGCTGTCAGGGCAGCCAGTTGACATGCGCATTGTGCAGGAGGAGGAGGCGAGACAGGAGTTGGAAGAGGAGGTGGTGGACGACGAGGACACCGACCCCACCTGGACAAGGCGGATGTCAAGCTGGGAAAGTAGTGTGGATGTTGAGGCAGGTGCAGCACCAAAAAGGGTAGCTAGAGGCAGAGGTCAACAGCTTTGCCGAAGCCAGGCCAGACCCGGAATGTCCGAAGATGTTCCCTTTTGTACCCAGCCCAGAAAAACTCCATCGAGGGCACGTTTCTCGAAGGTGTAGAGTTTTTTCAAGGAATGCGCCGAGGACAGATATAGTGTCGTCTACACAATTTGCCTCTCGAAATCGAGTAGGGGCCCTGAGAAGAGCAACCTGTCCACCACTTCAATGCACCGTCATTTGGAATCCAAGCACTGGAATCAGTGGCAGGCAGCAACGGCAGGACAAACGTCGCCCACCGTTCATGCCACTGCCTCTGCTCACAGTGCTGGCGATGCACTCCAGAGGACGAGCCAGGACATCACTTCATCTGCCTCCGCCACTTTGTTGACTTCTCCCTCATCCTCCCCTGTTTCTGTCTTATCTCCTTCTCCTGCACCATCAAAGGCACCATCAGGCGCTTCCTTACAACAACCCACCATCTCTCAGACATTGGAGCGCCGGCAGAAATACACCGCTAACCACCCACCCACGCAAGCCTAGAACGCCAACATCGCTAAACTGCTGGCCCAGGAGATGTTGGCGTTCCGGCTTGTTGAAACTCCCGCCTTCCCGGACCTGATGGCAACTGTGGCACCTCACTATGCCGTCCCTAGCCGTCACAACTTCTCCCGGTGTGGCGTCCCCGCCTTGCACCAGCACGTGTCACTCAACATCAGGTGGGCCCTTAGTTCGGCGCTTTGCTGCAAGGTCCACTTGACCACCGACACTTGGACAAGCGCCTGTGGTCAGGGATGCTGCTTATCTTTAAGGACAGGCAGGGTGAATGTGGTGGAGTCTGGTCCCGGGGTGCAAACTGAGGTACCCTATCTCCTCTCCCAGGCCAAAATTCATGGCAGGAGTAGACTGAAACCCTACGACGCTGCAACCTCCACCCCAGCTACTAGCGGCAAACGCTAAAACACTGGTGTGGGGAGACGTCAGCAGGCGCTGCTGAAGCTCATCAGCTTGGGGGACAGACAGCACAGTGCCTCCGAGGTCAGGGATGCCATCCTGGCTGAGATGGCATTTTTTTTCCCTGCTACACCTGGGGCCTGGCATTTTTACGCCTGTGATAATGGCTGGAACCTGGTAGCGGCTCTGGAGCTTGCCAGCCTCCAACACGTTCCATGTTTGGCCCACGTCTAACCTAGTGGTGCAACGTTTTTTGAAAACATACCCAAATGTACCGAAGCTACTGTTGAAAATGCGGCGCTTGTGCGCCCACTTTTGCAAGTGTACAGGAGTCGCTGCTAGCCTAAAAACACTCTAGCAAGGCCTACATCTGTCCAAACACAGGCTGTTGTCCGTCATTCACACACTCTGAAACCCTACAATACCATATCTTGAGCAGGGTGTGTGAGCTGCACAGACCTTTGATGGAGTTCCATCTACAAAACCCAAGGGTTCCTCAAAGTCAGCTCCCAAAGTTTCTGCACCATGAGTTTCCAGGGGTGGCAGAGTTATGGCTAGGGGAAGAGGCATGGATAGGGATGATGTCTAGGGGCAAAAGCAGTGTGGATGTGGAGGCAAGCTAAGCAGCAAAAACTGGGGGTACAAGCTAAGGCATGGACTGGGGTGATGTCTAGGGGCAAAAGCAGTGTGGATGTGGAGGCAAGCTAAGCAGCAAAAACTGGGGGTACAAGCTAAGGCATGGACTGGGGTGATGTCTAGGGGCAAAAGCATTGTGGATGTGGAGGCAAGCTAAGCAGGGAAAAAGGTGGCTAGAGGCAAAGGGATGTCCAGAGGCAGAAGACAGCTGCATGACAGAAGCTAGACCTGAGCCAGCAAGGCCCAAGATGCCCTCTTTTCTAGCTTCCTTAGAAAAATTCCCCCATCGAGGCCACGTTCCTCGCTGGGGGAGATAATTTCTAAATGTATAGGTCGAGGACAAACTGAGTGTGGTTTACACACTTTACAATGCGACTCCCCATCTCCCAGGCCTTTCATTCCAGGCTAAAGTACAGCACAACCCACCCACATGCCCAAGGCTTCAACGGCCTCATCTCAAAAATTCTGGCCCAGGAGATGTTGGGGTCCCGGGTTGTGGACACTCTGCCCTTTTTGGGCCTGCTGGCTACTGCGCCACCTCACTGTGCCGTCCACACCAGCACTTTTCCCCAAACATGAGGCGGTCCCTAAGTTCAGCGCTTTGCCCAAAAGTTCCACGTGACCAGCTATGAATGGACAAGTGCATGCGGACAGGGACGCTAACTTTTAATCTTGGCACAGTGGTTGAATGTACTTGAGGCATGGACCGGGTCGCAAAATGTGATAGACTGACTTGTCTCCCCACACAACATTCCTGGGAGGAGGGCTGAAACACCACCCTCCTCCTCCGCTGTTAGATTGACCCCAGCTACGAGCTGGAAACGCTGCAACACTGGTGTGGGGAGACGTCAGCAGGCCGGGCTGAAGCTCATCAGCTTGGGGGACGGACAGCACACTGCCTCTGAGGTCAGGGATGCCATCCTGGATGAGATGGCAATTTGTTTATCCCCGCTGTCCCTGGGGCCAGGCTTTTTTGTCTTGTTGGAGGGCTCTGGAGCTTGCCAGCCTCCAACACGTTCCATGCCTGGCCCACGTGTTCAATCTAGTGGTGCAACGATTTTTAAAAACATACCCCAAATTAGCAGAGATAAGGGTGAAAGTGGGGCAATTGGACACCCACTTTCCCAAGTCTACAGTACCTGGAGCTAGCCGCAATACACTCCAGCAAGGCCTACATCTGCCTGAAGCACCTACTGTTGTGCGAGGTCACCACACGCTCAAACCCTAGATACTGTATGTTGAGCAGGGTGTGTGAGCAGCAGAGACCTTTGATGGAGTACCAGCTACAAAACCCAAGGGTTCCTCAGAGTCAGCTCCCTCACTTTCTGCACCATGAGTTTCCATGGGTGGCAGAGTTATGGCTAGAGGCACAGGCATGGATAGGGGTAATGTGTAGGGGCAAAAGCAGTGTTAATGTGGAGGCAAGCTAAGCATAAAAAACTGGGGGTAAAAGCAGAGGCATGGACTGGGGTGATGTCTAGGGGCAAAAGCAGTGTGGATGTGGAGGCAAGCAAAGCAGGGAAAATGGTGGCTAGAGGCAAAGGGATGTCCATAGGCAGCAAGGGCAAAGATGCAAAACTCTCCCCTGTTTCAAGAATTTTCCTGACTTGTCTCCCCACAAAACATTCCTGGGAGGAGGGCTGAAACACCACCCTCCTCCTCCTCCGCTGTTAGATTGACCCCAGCTGGAAACGCTGCAACACTGGTGTGGGGAGACGTCAGCGGGCCGTGCTGAAGCTCATCAGCTCGGGGGCCAGACAGCACACTGCCTACCAAGTGAGTCATGCCATCCTCGATGAGATGGCAATGTGGTTTTTGCCACTGCACCTGGGCCCAGGCATGTTGTCATGTGTGATAATGGCCGTAACCTGGGATCGGCTCTGTAGCTTGGCAGCCTGCAACATATTCCATGCCTGGGCCACGTTTTTAACTCATTGCTGCTAATCTTTTTAAAAAGGTACCCCAATGTTCCTGAGCTACTGGTGAAAGTGTGGCACTTGTGCGGATAGTTTTTAAAGTCTATAGTTGCCGCTGCTAGCCTTTATGCACTCCTACAACGCCTGTACCTGCTGGAACAACGGCTGTTGTGCGACGTCTCCACACTGCTGGCACTAAACATATCATGTGTTGAGCAGAGTGTGTGAGCAGCGCAGACCTTTGATGTAGTTCCAACTCCAAAACCCTCGGGTTCGTCAAAGTCAACTCCCTCAGTTGCTCAACCATGAGTGGCCATGGGTGGCAGACTTATGTGAAATCCCATCCCATCCATTGCACTGGACACGAAACATTAGCATGCGCTCAGCACAACTTCGGATATGGCAGCTGCGTTAAGCAGGGTGCAGGGTACAACACAGACCAGGCCCGAGCACCAGGAACAGGTGTTAGAAATACTGCAGCATCCGCCATTTCCTTCCAATTTTGGGGTTTTGGACCCGCCACCGACTTGTCTGGACCTCAGTGGGGATGATGAGACACAGTTGCCATCAGGGCAAGCTGTGGTCATGTGCGGTTTGCAGTAAGGGGGCAGTGCGCAATTGGAAGAGGAGTTGGTGGATGACGAGGCCACCGACCCCACATGGACAGGGGTGATGTCTAGGGGCTAAAGCAGTGTAGATGTGGAGGGAAGCTAAGCAGCAAAAACAGTGGGTAGAAGCAAAGGCATGCAAAACTCTACCCTGTTGGAAGACTTATTCCTAGGTCTGGAACACATTAATGGCCCCCCCTGGACAAATTACTGCCACTCAGGGGCCTAGTGTCACCAGGAGGGACAAGTATAGGCGCATGTTGTGGGAATACCTGGCCGACACCAGCTCTGTCCTCTCCGATCCCTCTGTGCTCTACTGCCTACACTTATTTTTTCATCTTTTTTTCTGCACTGCACATCTCTTGCCTACTTCCTTTGGGATCTTAGAAGTGGTGGTCCACTTCCAAAGGTGGTAATTTCAGGGCTGGAGTTGTCAATAGACAGTGGAACGGGAGTAGCTGAGGTATTGCTGTCTTAACCACTTTTTGCACAAAATTAACTTCCAAAGCCAAGTATGGTGCAAGTATATGATGCAAGGACACCTACACACCTATCTCTGACACATTGGGGAGTTCACCCTCATGCGCCCTTTTGGCCTGCACCATCATTCGCCTCTTTCCCAGCCACTCCGAATCTCCCAAGCTTTTCATTGCAGGCAGAAGTACAACACAACCCACCCCCATGCCCAAGCCTTTAACAGCCTCATCGATAAACTGCTGGCCCTGGAGATGTTGGTGTTTGTTTATGCTTCTGGATACCCAGGCCTTCCGTCAGCAGATGGCAGCTGGGGCACCTCCCTATGCTGGGCCTAGCCGTTACTACTTCTCTTGGTGTGCTGTCCCTGCCTTGCGCCTGCATGTGTCCCATAACATCAGTCGGGCCCAGAGCTCTGCGCTTTGCTGCAAGGTCCACTTGACCACCGACACATGGACAAGCGCCTGTGGTCAGGAATGCTGCAGTGCTTATCTTTAATGACAGGCAGGGTGAATGTGGTGGAGTCTGGTCCCCGGGTGCAAACTGGGGTGGCCTATCTCCTCTCCCAGGCCAAAATTCATGGCAGGAGTAGACTGAAACCCTACAATGCTGCAACCTCCACCCCAGCTACTAGCGGCAAACGCTATAACACTGGCGTGGGGAGATGTCAGCAGGCCGTGCTGAAACTGATCAGCTTGGGGGACAGACAGCACAGTGCCTCCGAGGTCAGGGATGCCATCCTGGCTGAGATGGCATTTTTTTTTCCCTGCTACACCTGGGGCCTGGCATTTTTGCGCCTGTGAATAATGGCTGGAACCTGGTAGCAGATCTGGAGCTTGCCAGACTCAAACACGGTCCACACATGGCCCACGTTTTTCAACTTGTTGGTGCCATGTTTCTTTGAAACCTACACCATTGTGCCTGATATACAGGTCAAAGTGGGGCCATTTTCGTAAGTGAGAACTAGCCTCTGCTAGGCAGAAAACATTCAGAGCACACTCCTCTCATCTTCGCACCGTTGGCTGGCGGAGGAAGACGAGGGGGTTGGAGTGGCATCTGATGTCCCTGTCCCACACGAGGCTAGAGGGTGCACTTCAGTGCATCCCATTGCTTCACCACAAATGGTGTGAAGGGGAGTGGAAAATGGAGGAAATGGAGAGTGACCCTTACAGTTGGGGCCAGCAAAGGCATGCCAAGTAACACACTGGCACACATGGCTGACTTCATCTTGGGTTGTTTTTCAACACATATTTCACATCATGAAGAACAAATAATACTGGATTTTTACAAGCCTCGAACCCCGGTCTAGGTCTAATGTCTGTTCCTTTCTTATATTAGGGGAGAGGGAAAAAAAATTACTTCAGTGATACGTTTAGCGTACATAGACTGACTATTAATGTGTATCCCACTTAGTGTTGTTAGGGTTACACACCGTCACAACCTGGCTAAAGCTTCTATAGCTGTTAATAAAGTCAACATAACTTTACGGTATCCAAAAAGACAGCTGGTACCGACAGAGAGCAAGACAAATGTCAACCAAAGCTGTGAGCTCTGAACACCCAGAGTGACTTTGGCGTCATCATCATTATAAGGGAGCGGGTGGTAATAAATAACTTGGCAGTGCCTAAAACCCAAAAAGCTTATACAACTATATTTACATTAAGATACACAAATGACACTTTTTAGTAGCATGTCATGAGACAAGCTGATAAGATCTTCCTTTGTGCAGTGTTATTTGAAAGTTAAACGCTGCCTTTTTTTAATTCTGGAGAAGGTGCAGACATTAGATTTAGAACATGTTGTCTTCATTGTCCAAATCCTCTATATAGGTAATGTGTTTTTCGGGCCGAGCTGTCTGGGAACGAGCTGGTGCAGCACTGACAACCTGGGTGAATATGGCAAGAGCCTGAGATGTAGGGTGAATGAATCCCCAAATTATTTGGGGAATTTCCACTCAGAAACTGGCACTATATACCAGTAGCAAAAATTGTGGGTGCACGTAACCCCAATATATTCTTTGAATTCCCAGTCAGACAATGGCACTATATGGCAGTGGCAGGACTTGAAGGTATTTATAACCCCAATATATTCTTTGAATTCCCAGTGAGAAACTGGCACTATATGGCAGTGGCAGGACTTGAAGGTATTTGTAACCCCAATATATTCTTTGAATTCCCAGTCAGACAATGGCACTATATGGCAGTAGCAAAAATAGTGGGTGTATATAGCCCCAATTCTATTGCTAGGGGACTTGCAGGGTATTTCTGAGGTGAAGGTGGGGGGGCACACCGTTGGAACGGGGATTTGGGGTGTATACAGCCCTATGAAAAAGTTTGGGCACCCCTATTAATCTTAATCATTTTTAGTTCTAAATATTTTGGTGTTTGCAGCAGCCATTTCAGTTTGATATATCTAATAACTGATGGACACAGTACTATTTCAGGATTGAAATGAGGTTTATTGTACTAACAGAAAATGTGCAATATGCAATAAACCAAAATTTGACCAGTGCAAAAGTATGGGCACCTCAGCAGAAAAGTGACATTAATATTTAGTAGATCCTCCTTTTGCAAAGATAACAGCCTCTAGTCGCTTCCTGTAGCTTTTAATCAGTTCCTGGATCCTGGATGAAGGTATTTTGGACCATTCTTCTTTACAAAACAATTCAAGTTCAGTTAAGTTTGATGGTCGCCGAGCATGGACAGCCCGCTTCAAATCATCCGACAGATGTTCAATGATATTCAGGTCTGGGGACTGGGATGGCCATTCCAGAACATTGTAATTGTTCCTCTGCATGAATGCCTGAGTCGATTTGGAGCGTTGTTTTGGATTATTGTCTTGCTGACATATCCATCTCCGGCGTAACTTCAACTTCGTCACTGATTCTTGAACATTATTCTCAAGAATCTGCTGATACTGAGTGGAATCCATGTGACCCTCAACTTTAACAAGATTCCCGGTGCCGGCATTGGCCACACAGCCCCAAAGCATGATGGAACCTCCACCAAATTTTACAGTGGGTAGCAAGTGTTTTTCTTGGAATGCTGTTTCTTTTTGGACGCCATGCATAACGCCTTTTTTTTATAACCAAACAACTCAATCTTTGTTTCCAAAATGAAGTTGGCTTCTCCAAATGTGCTTTTGCATACCTCAGGCAACTCTATTTGTGGCGTACGTGCAGAAACGGCTTCTTTCTCATCACTCTCCCATACAGCTTATCCTTGTGCAAAGTGCGCTGTATTGCTGACTGATGCACAGTGACACCATCTGCAGCAAGATGATGCTGCAGCTCTTTGGAGGTGGTCTGTGGATTGTCCTTGACTGTTCTCACCATTCTTCTTCTCTGCCTTTCTGATATTTTTCTTGGCCTGCCACTTCTTGGCTTAACAAGAACTGTCCCTGTGGTCTTCCATTTCCTTACTATGTTCCTCACAGTGGAAACTGACAGGTTCAATCTCTGAGACAACTTTTTGTATCCTTCCCCTGAACAACTATGTTGAACAATCTTTGTTTTCAGATCATTTGAGAGTTGTTTTAAGTAGCCCATGATGCCACTCTTCAGAGGAGATTCAAATAGGAGAACAACTTGCAATTGGCCACCTTAAATACCTTTTCTCATGATTGGATAGATCTGGCTATGAAGTTCAAAGCTCAGTGAGGTTACAAAAACAATTTTGTGCTTCAGCAAGTCAGTAAAAAGTAGTTAGGAGTATTCAAATCAATAAAATGATAAGGGTGCCCATACTTTTGCACCGGTCAAATTTTGGTTTAATGCATATTGCACATTTTCTGTTAGTACAATAAACCTCATTTCAATCCTGAAATATTATATCAAACTGAAATGGCTGTTGCAAACACCAAAATATTTAGAACTAAAAATGATTAAGATTAATAGGGGTGCCCAAACTTTTTCATAGGACTGTATATGGGGTATACGGGAATACACTGTCAGTGTATTCCATTCAGGATCCTGGGAAAGCTGGGTTGCGGCGATTGAGCCCGTCAGTGCCACGTTACACTGACAAGCTTCTCCCTGGAATTGAAGTTATATGTAACCCCAATATATTCTTTGAATTCCCAGTCAGACAATGGCACTATATGGCCATCTGAATAGGTTTGAAAGATGTCCGGCCGTGAGCGGCGGTGAGCGTTTTATGCTCTCCACCGCAAAACTGTTTTTTTAAAAATCGGACACAGAGTCGGACATGCAGAAGTAGCATGTTCCAACAATTCCTGGGTCAGAAAATGTTGGTTTGATTTTTTTTATTATTAAAATGCAGCGCCTCCACATACTCTACTGTTACTTTGACTACTTGAAATACTTTTCAGTACATATCTGCTAATGTTATTGACATGTTTATTTCCTTTGTGTGTATTGGAACAACACACACAAAAAAAACTGAGAAAAAAATGCCGTATATACTCGAGTGTAAGCTGTCCCAAATATAAGCCGAGGTCCCTAATTTTACCTAAAAAAACTGGGAAAACTTATTGACTCGAGTATAAGCCGAGGGTGGGGGGGAGTGTGTTAAGCAGCAGGTACTGGAAAATTTCAAAACTTAAAATGGTCGGAGTTACATAGTTACATAGTAGATGAGGTTGGATAAAGACATCAGTCCATCAAGTTCAACCTATAACCCTATAATCCCCTACAGTGTTGATGTTATGTTGGTGTTTATGTTACACTTATTTCCATAGACAAGATATAATAAGAAGTGTACCTTGACAAACCATACAGGCACAAATGCAACATAGTATGCAGACAGCATAGAGCTAAGCAGCACCTCCCGAACACGCCAATTGAAGTCCAGCTTCAAGTAGTGCACTTCACTGCGAATTAAATCTGGCGACAGGCAGCATGCATGTGTTGGAAGAGGATCTGTGCTGGGCCTCCACATGTGCTGCAGTACTGTCAAGTAATCCCGACCTGCTTTATCAACAGACCCCAGATCTCCACCAACACGTGTGTTGGGTACATGGGCAAAAAGGCTTGACCGACGAAAATCATACCCCAGATGTAGAAATGGGATATACATACCAAATGGTGTTTTGGGTCAAGTAGTTGTTGGGTGCTGGGAAAAGGGAGGGGGTGTTTTGGTTGTCTGTCTGCCCCTTCCCTGAGCTTGAGGACTGTTTTTTCTTCCCCCACTTGGAATTCAGTCTCGCTGAATATAGGGTATCTGCAGTGTTCCTATTAACCCCTTCCCAACGGAACAGGAGCTCTGCAGATACCCTATATTCAGTAGACCGGGCACTTTCAGACACAGGGATATCTAATGTGTATGCGTCTCACAGTCATTTTCTACTTTTGTATGTATTGTAGGCAAAGGAGTGATTTAGAACTTTTAAATCTTTTTTTTTTTTTTGCAATATTTTATGGGAGATTCTACAGTATACATTGATATTGTGGCTGGTCATAGACCCCCACCCCCACCCTTCTATAAAAAAAGCCAAGGGTTTTTTTTTCAGCACAAAAACTGGGCTAAAAAATTCGGCTTATACTCGGGTATACACAGTAGCTGAAAATTCTATAATATAATTATGCATAAAACTGAAAAAATGGGCCGAACCAAATTATTGGCTTCCTATAACCATCTACAAGCTTCTTTACACCTGTAATTTTGGACCACTCTTCTTCTTTTGCAAGGTGTTCCAGGTCTTTCATATTTGACGGCTGCCTTCTCCCAACAGCCATTTTAAGATCTTTCCTCCGGTGTTCGATAGGATTTAGAACTCTCCAGCGCTTTGTTTCCATCCATTTCTGGGTGCTTTTTGAATTTTGTTTGGGTTCATTGTCCTGCTGGAAGACCCATGATTTAGAATACAATCCCAGCTTTCTGACACTGGGCCCTAAATTGTGACTCAAAATCCTTTAGTAATCTTCAGATTTCATGAATTGCTTTGCACACAGTCAAGGCACCCAGTGCCAGAGGCAGCAAAACAACCCTAAAACTTCTTTGAACCTGCACCATGTTTGTCTGTTGGTATAGTATTCTTTTCTTTGTAGGCCTCATTCCGATCTTGGTAAACATTAGAATGATGTACTTTACCAAAGAGCTCTTATCTTGATCTTAGCCATCCACAAGATGGTTTCCCAGAATGATTTTGGCTTACTCATGTACTTTTAGGCAAACTAGCTTTTTTATGTCTCTGTGTCCGCAGTGGGGTCCTCCTGGGTTTTCCTGCCTTAGCGTTTTACTTTATTCAAATATCAATAGGTCAGACTGACACTGATGCTTCCTGAGCCTGCAAGAGAGCTTGAATTTTTTTTGTAACTTGATTGGGGCTGCTTATCCACCATCTGGACTATCCTGGGTTGCAACCTTTTATCAGCTTTTCTCTTTTGTCCAAAATATGGCCTGTAGACATAGCAAGAGGGAAGGAGAGGATGTGAGTGGACAATTCTATCAGAATGCAGAACGAAAGGAGGGAGACTCAGGTTTGTGTGTGCCTTTCCTCTTCTGCTGCCCTTCTCCTCTAGGATGGGCAGACTAGTGATAGCCCAAACTGCAGATGTTCTCTGGGATCTAGCTATCGGGACTCAAAGTTGGCGTGCGTAATGCGTAAAATGCATATACATATGTGTGTTTATTTATTATATATATATATATATATATATATATATATATATATATATATATATATATATATAAAATTTGTATTTGTGTGCTATATTTACATTCTTGTGTAAAGCTGTGTTCACATTCGTGTTAATCAGTTAAATTGTTCTGAATCATGATATGTGTGAAACAATGAAATAGATGTCTGTACTGGTTTCCGTTAGAAGGTCTGTCACTTTAGTTAACAGAAAAAAAAATATATATTTATATATATAAAGATATGTATAAATAAAAGCTTTTGTTATATTTTGTGTCAGTTCATTGCACACCATTTTTCAATTACCAAAAGAATGCAGTGAAAATTACACATTTTTATTTAAATAATCTTACCCCACAAAGAAGTTTTTTTTCTCCATTTCCTAGTACAGTATATAAAAATAAATGAAATGATACCATTAGAGATGAGCGAATACTATTCGAAACTCTAGTTTTGAATACCTTGCTCCATAGAAATGAATGGAAGCGGCCGGCGCCTAACCCCTTGGTGTTCGGCCGCTTCCATTCATTCCTATGGGAGCGAGGTATTCAAAGGTAGAGTTTCGAATACTATTTGCTCATCTCTAGATACCATTAATAATTCTGCTTGCTCTGCAAAAGAAAAAAAACGAAAGAAAAAAAAAATTGCTCGATTCTGACAGAGTTAACCAGAATCCTGGTGAGCCCCACTGAGATACATGTGTCATGATGAGCCAAACAAAAGAAGAGCTTGTACAATCTTATAGGGAAAGTTGACAGCCGACTTGTGCGTTACTGGATGGGCTGGGATTTTTAGAAATTGCACAGGTGGAGTTCTGTTCACACCGCTTAGTTTACCTGTATATGTACAGTATGGGTTTATAGATTACTGCCTAATTTACATTTTTGACATAATGCTTTTGTATATTCAACTACATACAGGATATGACTTCATTGTGCCAAAACCAGTCATCATTTGTGGTAGTTTAATGAAATATTGTATATAAAAAGAACACTATTTTGTATGTCTGTTTGAAGCTCAAATTCCTACTGAATTGGTATAATTTCAACAGTTCTAAGAATATGTAAGCATACACTTAAGTACAGAGTGATCTGGTAAAATACTTAGCTGTGTTGAAATGCTTGCATATCACTTACAACACGTGTGCAGTCATTCTGCTACTGGTCTTCTATTCTTTTGCTCACTCAGCTGAGTGATTTTGGCCTGAGTAAGCACTGGATGCTGTCAAGGCTGTGGACATGAAATCTCTTGAGGCTGAAATGGAGGCGCAGAATAGACTGTGGTTTAGAAAGAAAAGCCTAACTTGTTTACTTAAGTCAGAAAACTATTAATGGAACTTATAAATCATTTAGTTTAAGTAGAATGCATTACAGTTAAGTAGAAGAACATTCCGACCTAAAAGCTACTCTATGTTTGCATGAAAATGTATTTCAGGATAAAGGGTAGTGAAGGAAAATGTTGTTCTATGGATGTTTATCACTTAACGTTTCACCATTAGAAGTAGATTAGTAGTTTTATTCTGAATATACTGCAGTGTGTATTCATAAGGACCCCAAATACTCATTGTTGTATAGTCTGTTTATTGAAATCAGAATAAAAAAAAAACATTCAAGCACATGCTTAATGCCTTTCAACTGGCTTGTAGTTACTGTGTGCAGCTACATAATGAAAAAAAGGGCAATGAAAGGCAGGACAGAGAGTCCGAGGAGGTAAGGGTGTCAAACAAAGTTAGAGAAGATGCATCATGGCCCTCCACATCATTTTCATAACAATGGATACCACTCACCACTTTCTTCCATTGGGAAATGGAAGAGGCTTTCTGACATCAACATTTATTCATATTCAAAAGCTGGTAGAACCCAGCAGATGCTTCCTTACGGATGGTATTGATCGACACAATACTTCCGGATGCCTGTTGAAACTCCTGGTGTATGTGAGCCATCAGTTGGGTGCAGTTTCTCTGGCCAGCACTTGTCGGTCTCTATCTCCCATTACCCCTTTCTCGAAATCGGACAACTCTGTATTTCGTGGCATCTTGCATGCCACTAATGCCAATGGTGTTTCCTATTTAACAGTGGAAGGTGTGATCTACCTCATGACCACAGATATCTTCATTTGCATGGCTGTCCAAATACTTATTGGTAGACCGTGTATAAATAAGAAAAACAAATAAATTAGGTCTTGCATTGCCTGCTTTCAGAAGATAGCAGGTGGTCATGTTCAGGTTAATATAGACCTACTTGTGGCATTATCTTGTTTGTGGATACTGTGTTAGTTGTATGCACTACTTTCCGGTGTATTAAAAAAAAATATACTATGTATGACAGGCCTATTTAGTCTGTTGAACTTATTTTCTTGTTTATTTTTTTTGTACATAGGGCTCTGCGTTTAGTACACAACCAGCTGATGCATATAATCTTTTTGTGACCATGGCCATTGGTGATTGCCTAAAATTATGGGATATAAGGAATTTACGGTGAGAGAAATATACATTTACTTTTTCTGTGTATTAATGCAGTTGTTGATGCCTATGTATAAATACATTGCATGTAAGGATAATGTTTAGAGATGTTTGAAAAATACTTTTGTTTTGATCTTGAACAATATTATTGTGCTATTTAGAGATGCCACATATACTGTAATGCCTCATGTACACAAACTTATTTTTATCTGCAGTTGCGAGTCAGCAATTGTGGATAAAAGTACAGTCCTATATATTTCATTGGGCCCATATTGCAAAAATATGGGTCCGTGAAAACCATGGATGACATTCTGACCCACAGACTGCACATGAGCATGTGGATGAAGCTTAAAGGGGTTGGCCACTTTCAGACCAATATTGACAAATGTACAATAAAAAGCTATACAATTCTCCAATATACTTTCTGTATCAATTCCTCACGGTTTTCTAGATCTCTACTTGCTGTCATTCATTCTGTTACTTCTAGTGGATAAAACTCTGACCATGGTCATGTGATTTACAGTCCTGGTCATGTGATTAGCACACAGGTGCCGCTCGTTACAGTCACAGCACAGTAATCAGACATCTGCCTGCACCTGAGTGCTCATCACATGACCTTGGTCAGAGTTTTATCCTCTAGAAGTAACAGAATGAATGACAGAAACTGTATGTTAACAGGAATTCAGATTTGAGTACAGTTGAATGCTTCAATGGGTTCAAAAAGCAGACAAACCTCAACATCTCAATTGTTCAGACAGTACTATAGATATCAGATCTCCACGGTACAACTACTGCATGAATATCACTACAGAGGGAAGCAAATAATATTAAAATACTTGTTTAGGCCATGTCCTTGTAAGATGGAGAGTAGGTAAACAAATGATGTGTGACCGCCACCATAAAGCATTCAGAAGGGGGGGGGAGTGGTGGTAAGTGGATGCTTTATTCTGAATGAAAGGCACCCTTTATAAAATGAATGGCTTAGCGTTAAGATAGGTCATGAATTTTAGATAGTCAGGATCTGACTGTTGTAAAAAATGCTGGGAACTTCAGTCAGTTGGACCCCTGTCAATCTAAAATCTATGGCCTATTTGTGGTATTGTGATAGGCTCTCTGCAGCATAGAGGATAACTTTCAGATCGGAGGGGGTCTGACTGCTGAGACCCTCATGATTAGGAGAACAGGGAGTTTTGGCCTCTTTTTGGAATAAAGCAGGTGGATGGATGCACACCGATCCATTAATTTCAGTGGAAGCATCGGGGATAGTTGAAGCTTCAGCTAGGGAATAACTTCATAAGATGGGAACACCCCTTTACACCTCAAGTACGCAGCCAGTTTTGAGCTTAATGCTCAGACCCCATTTTTCTTATTTTAAATCTGAGTTTGTGTTTTCATTACATGTTGTGTGGTAGGGGGTTATTAAAGGGATTCTACCATTAGAATCCACTTTTTCAGTACTACCTCATTGGAATATCCTTAAGAAAGGCTATTCTTCCCCTTCCTTTAGAATTCTTCAGCACAGGGGACGGTCCCCCTGCATTCAAACAGAACAGGGGGCGTCCCCTGTGCCGCCTGAAGACTCTCCAGCAATGCCCCTCTTCTTCTACAGCCGCATCCATCTGTCGCCTTCTTCCGGCGAGATTGCGTTTGCTCATGTAGTGGCCACAGAAACATGGCAAGACGTGCAGTCAGCTCTGCCCGATGCGCAGTCAGCTCTGCACATGTCTTGTCGGCCATGTTTCTGTGGCTGCTACACAAGCGAACGCAGTCACGCCGGAAGTAGACGACAGGAGGATGCAGCTGTAGAAGAACAGAAGGACACCCCCTGTTCTGTTTGAACGCAGGGGGACTGTCCCCTGTGCCGAAGAATTCTAAAGGTAGGGGAAGAATAGCCTTTCCTAAGTATATTCCAATGAGGGAGTACTGAAAAAGGGGATTCTAATGGTAGAATCCCTTAAAAAAAAAAAAATTGTGAAAATTAAAAAAAAAAAAAAAAAAAAAAGTGTCATATTTAATTTATTGAAATTATGGCTCCTTTCTGTGAAATCCTACATCTCTTTATTCTTTCCCTTGCTTCTGTATTGAGAGCTGTTCCTGCTTCTTACTTAGTAACTGTGTATGTAATAGGGGCTACTGGAGTATTGGGCTGTGTAACATGTACAGAAAATGTAGACTCTTGCTCTTGGTGTTATATGAAAGAGTAGATTCTCTTCTTTCTTTTTTTGACACTGTGTATGGTATAGAGGCTTGAAGTACGGGGCTGTGCTATCTACAGTATATTATTTGTATACTATAGAGAAAAAAAGACCATGGACCGCGCATCTCAATCCTATACATTAATCTAATGCTTCTCAATGAAATCTACATAAATGAATAAGAGGTTCTTAGTATACATATTACTCAAGGTGCATAATCCCACTAGCCACTTCACAGCGACCTCTATATTGTGGTTCCCTACTTTACTGGGTGCTGCACTGCAACCACCAACACCGCAAAGCAGTGCCCACAGGGGTAGCGACCCAGCGGTCCATCAACACCCTTGCTACCAGACCAAGACCCCAGGCTCTGGGCCATAAAACCCCACAGGCACAGCACCACAGTAGCGGCGAACACCATGTAGCACCACACCTTATGAGCAGATCTCAAAAAATTCACCATACCATATTGTTTCAGAGGACTGAAAGCCAGTAGGTGGATCCCCTGACTGAGGCAAAATGGTAAGGTGATTTAAAAAAAAACAACAACAAAAAAAAACATCTGTTCACATGGTGCTGCCGCTCCATTGTTGGTGTGCCCGTGGGGTCGTGTGGTCAATATATTGTACGTGGCTTGTGGCAACAGAGACACACTCCAGGAAATTAAAAAAAAATTAAAACAGATTAGGAAATAATACAATAATACAATTGATACATTTCCTTTAAGGATAGGCCATCAGTTTTATAAAAGTGAATAACCCCTTTAACCAGCATGTTTACCCAAATCATTCTGCACCAACACACCATAATACAGTCCTATGAAAAAGTTTGGGCACCCCTATTAATCTTAATCATTTTTAGTTCTAAATATTTTGGTATTTGCAACAGCCATTTCAGTTTGATATATCTAATAACTGATGGACACAGTAATATTTCAGGATTGAAATGAGGTTTATTGTACGAACAGAAAATGCGCAATATGCATTAAACCAAAATTTGACCGGTGCAAAAGTATGGGCACCTCAACAGAAAAGTGACATTAATATTTAGTACATCCTCCTTTTGCAAAGATAACAGCCTCTAGTCGCTTCCTGTAGCTTTTAATCAGTTCCTGGATCCTGGATAAAGGTATTTTGGACAAAAAATTCAAGTTCAGTTAAGTTAGATGGTCGCCGAGCATGGACAGCCCGCTTCAAATCATCCCACAGATGTTCAATGATATTCAGGTCTGGGGACTGGGATGGCCATTCCAGAACATTGTAATTGTTCCTCTGCATGAATGCCTGAGGATTTGGAGCGGTGTTTTGGATCATTGTCTTGCTGAAATATCCATCCCCGGCGTAACTTCAACTTCGTCACTGATTCTTGAACATTATTCTCAAGAATCTGCTCATACTGAGTGGAATCCATGCGACCCTCAACTTTAACAAGATTCCCGATGCCGGCATTGGCCACACAGCCCCAAAGCATGATGGAACCTCCACCAAATTTTACAGTGGGTAGCATGTGTTTTTCTTGGAATGCTGTTTCTTTTTGGACGCCATGCATAACGCCTTTTTTTTATAACCAAACAACTCAATTTTTGTTTCCAAAATGAAGCTGCCTTGTCCAAATGTGCTTTTTCATACCTCAGGCAACTCTATTTGTGGCGTAAACTTGTGTGCAGAAACGGCTTCTTTCTCATCACTCTCCCATACAGCTTCTATTTGTGCAAAGTGCGCTGTATAGTTGACCGATGCACAGTGACACCATCTGCAGCAAGATGATGCTGCAGCTCTTTGGAGGTGGTCTGTGGATTGTCCTTGACTGTTCTCACCATTCTTCTTCTCTGCCTTTCTGATATTTTTCTTGGCCTGCCACTTCTGGGCTTAACAAGAACTGTCCCTGTGGTCTTCCATTTCCTTACTATGTTCCTCACAGTGGAAACTGACAGGTTCAATCTCTGAGACAACGTTTTGTATCCTTCCCCTGAACAACTATGTTGAACAATCTTTGTTTTCAGATCATTTGAGAGCGGGCTGTCTATGTTCGGCGACCATCAAACTTAACTGAACTTGAATTGTTTTGTAGAAAGAAATGGTCCAAAATACCTTCATCCAGGATCCAGGAACTGATTAAAAGCTACAGGAAGCGACTAGAGGCTGTTATCTTTGCAAAAGGAGGATGTACTAAATATTAATGTCACTTTTCTGTTGAGGTGCCCATATTTTTGCACCGGTCAAATTTTGGTTTAATGCATATTGCGCATTTTCTGTTAGTACAATAAACCTCATTTCAATCCTGAAATATTACTGTGTCCATCAGTTATTAGATATATCAAACTGAAATGGCTGTTGCAAACACCAAAATATTTAGAACTAAAAATGATTAAGATTAATAGGGGTGCCCAAACTTTTTCATAGGACTGTATCTATTTTGCGCTCAGTTGGGTTACCATTGGTTCTTAAACTAAAAACAAACCTTTAGGCTGCTTTCAAGAATCTAAAATATGAGTGAGTGTTTGAATTGTATTACTTTTTATGGTCACTTTATTGTTTAATTTTGGTTTATTTCTTAATTGTATTGACTTTATCTGTTAGGGTAGGTTCATGCCACCTTTATTAACTGACTTTAAAAGACTGTTTCAGATAGAGCCCTCTCTGGTATATGATTCTAAAAATCTATTGAATTAAGTAAACATTGTCAGTTTTGCAACATTGAATTCAAAAACTGAATTCTTGATTTAAAAGGGTATTCCCATCACACTTGTTCACCAACCTGCAGGCTGTGTGCTCTCTTCAATTCCTGGTTTTCTTGGCACATTGGTGGGCGGGGTTTCACTTGCTCTGCTATCTGCTATGTTTGAAGTCAGTAATGATGGATTGGTTGTAAATGAATTACCACAGTATGAAGCTGCTGTAGCAATACTGGATTTGAGTCAGTTTGTAATACATACAGAGGTACCGGACTCCCTATCTCAGCCCTTATCAGCCAAATTCAATTAAACCGACTGATAAGTGGAAGAGCAGGAGATAAGAGCTCAGAAATCCCGGAGCTCTCACCTCCCCCCTCCCCTATCTGAGGAGCTCCGTTGCTTGTCTGTGGCATACACAGCTCAGAGCTGCTCTCAGCACTCAGCCCCTCCCTCCCCCCCTGAGAGCAGGCAGCTACGTCAGTTGGGGACTGAGCAGATAAGCCCATGGTTCGGGGCCCATGGTCATAGAAACGCATGTAAACAATGAAGTGAATAAATTAAGATAGCGACCAAACAAAGCAGTTTTGATAAAGCAGTGTATTTAGAAAAAGTCTTATATGCACATAAACTAGCAGTATAGATAGGATCCTTGTTATGGGACAGCCCCTTTATCCAGACTGTTTACATAGAGTGAGGGGGAGGAGGCTACTGTTGGCTAGTTAGTTGATGCATTGCCTCATACTGTACAGTGATAATGTCTTATCTTGCAGTTTCAGTACAGTCAGAGTCAGTGGCGTAACTAGGAATGGCGGGCCCCGTGGCGAACTTTTGACAGGGCCCCCCCCTTCCTGACTGACACTAAAGACCTCAACCGGCTGACCTCCGACACATTCCTTTGCGCTCTATTATGCCCCATAGTGGCCCCCACACACCATTATGCCCCATAATGAACACCCATGAACAATTATTATACTCTGGGGTCTTTTCATCTTTATAACTCCAAAAAAATAGAACCAATCCAATAAAAATACATAAATATTTTATTAATCAACTATAATTAATGCACATGAAGAGACACGTGGAGACACACAGGGGAAGGTCCACTACTTATTTGAATTGTGATTGGGCATAAAAGGGGGTGGTTGTTTCTGTTTTGGAGGTAGAAAGGGGAAGTTATTAAAGGGGCTTCCAGTGGAAATATGATGGCATTGTTGGTATATCAGCATATGAGGCCTCGGTTTTAATTTTGACTGGGCTACAGTTTGTCTAAAACCGGCCCTACCTTTGTCAGTCTCCAGGCAGGTCCTCCCACATACGAGTACCCGGCATCATGACATCATTGTGACAACCCCAACACATACACCCCGTACAAATACAGGTGTATGCAACAGGGTTGTTGCCATAAAGTAATTATGTGACCAGTCACACGTGTAGAGAGCAGCTGTTGTGTTTAAAGGGATCCTATCATTCAGATGGCATTTTTTGTGCCTAACACATCGGAATAGGCACAGACACAGGAAGACAACGTTCCTGAAGAAGATGGAGGCGGGCTGGAGAGTTCTCTGGCAGCATTGGGGACGCCCCCAGTACTGTTTGAGAGCTGGTGCACGCCCCCAGTGCTGCGAGAGAACTCATTTGCATACTGGCGAAAACCGGTATTTCTATGAAACGGTGGCGCGGAGAAGACATCTAAAGGTAGGAAACGAATAGCCTTTCTTAAAGGGGTTTTCCCATAACTCTTGTTCTGTGCTCTCTTCACTTCCTGTATTTCTCAGGACATTGGTGGGCGGGGTTTCACTTGCTCTGCTATCTGCTATGTTTCCAGTCAGTAATGAGGGATTGGTTGTAAATGCATTACCACAGTATAAAGCTGATGTGGAAACTGATGTAGAAGAGCTGGATTTGAGTCAGCTGCATTACATACAGAGGTAACGGACTCCTCATCTCAGCCCTTATCAGCCAAATTCAATTAAACCGGCTGATAAGTGGAAAAGCTGAAGATAGACAGCACCGTAATCCCTGAGCTCTCACCTCCCCCCTCCCCTATCTGAGGAGCTCCGTTGCTTGTCAGCTCCTCCCCCCCGAGAGCAGGTAGCTAGTCACTTGGGAAATGGGCAGATAAGCCAGTGGCCATAGAAACGCAGTGTCAACAATGAAGTGAATAAATTAAGATCGCGGCCAAACAAAGCAGTTTTGATAAAGCAATGTATTTAGGAAAAGACTTAAACCCACATAAACTAGCAGTATAGATAGGATGCTTTTCATGGGACAACCCCTTTATGGCTATTCCTATGTGTTAGGCACAAGAAAATGTCATCTGAATGATAGGATCCCTTTAAAGCAGCTACTCTGTTGAAAGCAGAAGTATTGGAGGTAAAAAAAAAATTATGGTTGTAGTCTCCACAACATGAGGCACTATATTAAAGGGTCGCGGGATTAGTAAGGTTGAGAACCACTGTTCTAGAGGAAGGTGCTAAATTATATGTCTGAAAAGAGCCATAGAGGGAACCTGTCCGGTGGATTTTCCACCATAAACTGGCTCCAGCACATGTAGCATCAAGTAATGAACTTGGTCCCCTCATTAAACTTGTTATTCCTAAAATATCAAGTTATAAGCTTTTAAAACCTTAGACTGGCATATGCAAATTCACCTTAACTAGTCATGGGGAATGAGGAGCAGCTTCATTTAGTCATGCACTTATTGTTCTAAATCAGGATGATGTCCAACGATCAGGACCTGTCTATCACACATCACCGGGATTGATTTATTGTAATGACTGCATGACTAGATGAAGCTGCTCCCTGCCCACAGAAATAGTTTTGGTAAATTAGTTAGCTCCTAATATCTCAGTCAAACATGACTAAAGCACAATATTCCTTTATATTAATGGGTGCCAGCATTATAGGGTGAATCAGCGGCACCAGAATTCCATTAGTATGACAGCGAAGAGCCTATTAAAGGCTTCTAGGCCTGTCACTTGAATACTTCTGCGCTTGGCAGCCTGTGATGGAAGTATAGGGATTTTATAATGCATTATTGATTAGACACCCCTCCCCCCTGGGGTCAAGATCTGTAGGGGGCTAGGGGGATAAAAGTAATTTAATAAATGAATAAAAAGAACTAGAAGTTCAAATCACCCCCTTTCCCTAAAACACATACACATTAGATAACTCTGTGTCTGAAAACTCCCAGTCTACAAACTTAACTAAAATTATTTCCCATGTGGTGAAATCAAAAGAGCTGAAAAATCTTTTTTTTGCCATTTCACCTTACATTAAAATTTGGATAAAAAGTGATCAAAGCAATAAACATTCCTCATAATGGTATAAATGAAAAGTACATATCACCCAGCCAAAAAATGCCTTATGCATCATTGTACACAGAAATAGAAAAATATGGTGACTCCAATGAAAATGTTTTTTTTTTTTTTTTGCGTTTGGAAATACGAAGCTTGTAAGAAAGTGATGCAAATGAAGCTTTTCTCTAATTCCATTCCATTCTGAATAATTTTTTTTAGCTTCCCTTTGTACACATTGGCCATGTTAGGGAAGGGCACTGTTTTGGCTATTATTCTTATTCTTATTCTTATGGTAGAGTTGGAAGGGACCTCAAGGGCCATCGGGTCCAACCCCCTGCGAGTGCAGGTTTTCCTAAATCATCCCAGCTATATGTTTATCCAGATTCCGCTTGAAGATTTCCATTGATGGAGCGCCCACCACCTCCCGTGGCAGCCTATTCCACTCTCTCACTACCCTCACTGTCAGAAAGTTTTTCCTAATGTCTAATCTGTATCTCTTTCCCTTTAGTTTCATCCCATTGCTTCTTGTACTTCCTTGTGCTAATGAGAATAGGGTAGATCCCTCTGCACTGTGACTACCTTTCAGATATTTGTAGACTGCTATTAAATCTCCCCTCAGCCTTCTCTTCTGCAAACGAAACAATCCCAGTTCTTTTAGCCGCTCCTCATAGGACATGGTTTGCAGACCTTCCACCATTTTGGTTGCTCTTCTCTGGACTTGCTCCAATATATCGATGTCTTTCTTGAATTGAGGCGCCCAGAACTGTACACAGTATTCCAGGTGTGGTCTGACCAGGGAAGAGTACAGTGGAATAATGACCTCTCTTGATCTAGATTCAATGCTTGTCTTAATACATCCCAGAATTTTATTAGCCTTTTTTGCAGCAGCACCGCACTGTTGTCTCATGTTGAATTTGTGATCTACTATTATGCCCAAGTCCTTTTCCCCTATGCTATCACTTAGTTCTATTCCTCCCATACTATATATGTTTTTTACATTTCTGTTACCCAGATGTAGAACTTTGCATTTGTCCCTGTTAAATACCATTTTGTTCGCCTCAGCCCATTGTTCCAGTGTGTCTAAGTCCTTTTGAATACACTCTCTCTCCTCTCTAGTGTTGGCTATTCCTCCTATCTTCGTATCATCTGCAAATTTTATGAGTTCCCCAATAATTCCATCGTCCAGATCATTTATAAAGATATTAAAAAGTACTGGGCCCAGAACAGAGCCCTGCGGCACCCCGCTTTTGACTTTCTTCCAGTTCGATGTGTAGCCATTTAGTATTACGCTAGGCTAGTAAGCCAGCTCCCTGCAAATGCTTCAGAGGTTGGAACAGGGGTGAGGAAGCCAAGTGACATGTTACCCAGGCCAGAAGTTGAGTTTCTAGAACTGCAGGACCTGTTCTGAACTAAGGTAACTTCACTAATTCACCAGATAACTCCTATAATGTGCAACGTCCTTAGTTTTTCGCATGATCTATGTTTGGTACACACTTACTATGTACAATGTTCAGTTACTGAACATTATTCATACAATGTTTACTTGTTGAAATATGTGGTTAAAATCATATACTACTAATGTTAACTTTTCTGTTGGAAGTGATCATTGTGCATACATTGTGGCTAGAATTTTGATGATGTAATGTCATTTTAAGCTTCTGAGGTTATGTGGTTCGTCAAATGGTGCCTTTAATATTCAGGAAAGAACATTATGCTTAAATTAACTTTGTCGGTAAAATTGTAGACTAGAAGGTATGCATGTTTAATTTCATAGCCTGCAGTGTTGCTCTTAATATTTGAGTACAAAAGATTGTATGTGATCAGAAAACAGGTCTGTATTTTTTTTTTCTAGAAACAGTGCGCTACTCTTATCTGTGTTGTATAGTTTTGCAGCACAGTCTCATTCATTTGAATAGTGTCTATGCTGCATACCACTTATATATTGGAACTAGCAGGAGGACCCGGCTTCTCACGGGTATATTTCATTTTTTTGTTTGTGTAGTGACCCCATAAGAATTTCCCAGTTTTGCACTGATTTATTTTGTATGTAGTTTGTGTTTGTATCCATAAGCGTCATGTGATCATGTGTATCTCAGTTTGGAAACTAGTGAAAAATCTTTGATCAGTTGTTATGGATACCTGGAGTAAAGCTGTGTGAATGTGACCTTGTGTAACAGTGTCATCTACAGTGTCTGCCCCAATAAAGCTGACAAACAGTAGTGAAGAAAAATGGCTGGGTTGCTATGGAAACCTGGAGTAAAGCTCTGATGTGTTGTACTGTGTGCAGAGGCATGTATCTAATCCTCTGCCGTGTGGTACTGTGTGCAGAGGCACGTATCTACTCCTGGGGCATGTGGAACTCTGTGCATACGCTCTTATCTAATTCTGCAACATGTGGTACTGTGTGCTGACGCGTGAATCTAATCCTCCGGTGTGTGGAACTGTGTACAGAGGTATCTAATCCTCCGGCGTGTGGTACTGTGTGCAGAGGCGCACATCTACTTCTGCGGCATGTGGAACTCTGTGCATACACTCGTATCTAATTCTGCAACATGTGGTACTGTGTGCTGATGCGCGTATCTAATCCTCCGACATGTGGAACTGTGTACAGAGGTGTGTATCTAATCCTCCGGCGTGTGGTACTGTGTGCAGAGGCGCATATCTACTCCTGCCGCAATGTGGTACTATGTACAGAGGCTCGTATCTAATCTTACAGTGTGTGGAACTGTGTGCAGGCGCACGTATATAATCCTCCGATGTGTGTTACTGTGTGTAGACGTGCTTATCTAATCCTTCAGCGTGTGGTACTGTGTGTAGATGCGCGTAGCTAATCCTCCGGCATGTGGAACTTTGTGTAGATGTGCATATCTAATCCTCCGACATGTGTAACTGTGTGCAGACGTGCGTATCTAATCCTGCGGCGTATGGTAATGTTTGAAGATGCGCATATCTAATCCTCTGGCGTGTGATACTGTGTACTGAACTGTGTATCTAATCCTTTCATGCGTGTATCTCAGTTTGGATATCAGCGCTGGTTTGTGCATGTGGAGTGACCATGTGTTGGAATATGACCAGTGACCAGTTGGAATATGAGTGGAAGACTTGCAGGTTTGTATTGGCTAATGGGAGGGGTGTCATTGTTTTGGGAAAGCTGTATCTGAGCAATGGTACGTATGAGTGAGTGGAGACCTGTCTTAATCCTTCCTGGACACCTGAAGTATCTGCATGCCAAATTTGGTGAAGATTATTCCAGTTGTTTGGTCGCGCATAAAGAACAGACAGACAGACAGACAGAAATTCCTTTTTTTTTTTTTTTATATAGTGAGATAGTGTGGCTGGACAGTGTGTGAGCTCCATTTGAAACGCTACAAAAAAAACCCAAAAAACTTTTTATATAATATAAAAGAAAGACAAGCAGAGAAAAAAAACACGAAGAAGGGTGACAGTTTAAGGCTAAAGCCACACGTAGTGAGCTGCAGCAAAAAAATGATGCGGTAAAAACCACGGCGGCAATGCATCACGGTTTTTCCCCAAAGCGCTTTTCACAGAAAGTCTGCAGAGGTTTCCTCTGTGGATTTTTTGCTTCCATTATATCTATAGGGATACCGCCAGCGTTTCCATTGGTATAATTGACATGCTGTGATTTTCAAAACCGCAATGGTTTTGGAAAATACAGCGTGTCCATGTATTTTTCCGCAATGTGTGGATGGGATTCGCTATAGATTCAATATGAAGCTTCAAGATTCCTCTTTACAACTGCCATCTTAACTGTCTTAGGGTCCTATACAATGACCCAGATGCCACCTCGCTTGCTGTGGCCTATCTTTGTGCCTTGAAAACAAGGCTGCAAAACAGTAGAAGAATACAGGATTTAGCAGTAGGTCATTGCTTGTGTTTGGGTGACTGCGATCTTTTTTATCAGCGTTGCTTAGGTCTCTCAGGTTAAAGATGCTCTAGTCCAGTTTTCTCCATGTGGCTCTTAATTTCTCAATATGAGAATTTATAATTTTGTATACTGTGGTGCTGCAGCCAGATTTTGATTTGGCCCACAGATTGGGTATTAACCATGTGTCTTTAGAGATTCCCATTTTCATGTGTCCATTGATGGCACCACTTGGTTAGAATTATTGATAAGATTCTGCATTCCTTGTCTTAAACTGTTGGTATGAGATATTCCCTGTGAGAATATGTATTTTTTATTTGCTCACTCTCCCTCATTTCCTATTTTATTGGATTATCCTTGGTTGGCCCCTTATAACCAAATAATTAAATAGGTTTTCCATGATAACTTTTATTGCAAAGAGGCTTGGGAAGGTGAAAAATAAAAAAAAAAACTACTCACTTTTCCCCGGTGCTGTGAGGTCTTCCACTGCGGTCTGACCCTGTCGATCTTGTTTTGGAGGAATCCCTGCTCTATGTCACCGCTGAAGCCAATCAGCAGCCTAAGTAGAGGACACGAGACATATGCGAGTGACGTTCTGGTTCCTTTTTTGGCCTCAACGATCACTTACGTTTGGGACTTCTGACAAACCTAGACCAGATCATGGTGTAAGACATCAGAGCACCACAGGGACAGGTGAACATGCGTGATTTTTTTTTTTTTTTTTTTACCGTCCCTGGCCTGCTTGCAAAAAAAAAAAAAGTTATCCTGGACTACCATTTTAATTGAGATTCTGGAGAATTAACCCAACTGGAAATGACTGATACAAGAAATGCTGATGTGTTTTGTAAATAAATTGAAAATTTTCCCTTTATAGAATGTGACTGTCCCTTTGATTTAATTTCCTATAGTAAGATTCCATGGAGGAGGAACATTTTTTGCCTGCCCCTGGGTCCCAGGACTTGGAAGAGTGTGAGATTGAGGGGTTCTTTTCCTCCTTAGGGTAAGTTCACACGGGATGTTTGGTCCGGAACCTGAGGCGGAGCCCGCCCCAGGTTCTGGACTTAAATACGGGTGGCCGCGACTGGATGCCAGTGCAGTGCAGCGGCATCCAGTCGCGCACTCCGCTCCGGATTAGGCCCAAATGAATGGGCCTAGTCGGGAGGGAGTGTCTTCAGGCAGATGTCGCGAGGCGAATCCGCCTGAAACAATGAGCATCTCGCTTCTTTTTCCGGGAGCCAGAACAAACGGCTCCCGGAAAAAAGAACTGACCGGCTCCCATTGATTTCAATAGAAGCCGTCTTTTTTTTTTTTTTTTTTTTTTAAATGTAGATTGTGAGCTTACAATGTACATTTTTTTTTCTGTCAGTATGTCTTTTTGGGATATGGGATGGAAATCTATGCAAATACGGGGAGAGCATACAAACTCCTTGCAGATGTTTTTTTTATGCCCTTGGTGGGATTTGAACACCAGGACCCCAGAGCTGCAAGGCTGCAGTGCTAACCACTGAGCTACCATGTGGCCCCCTGGAGCTGTCTTTTTGGTCAGGATTTTGAGGTGGATACGGCCTCAAAATCCTGACCAAAAAACCCTGTGTGAACTTACCCTAAGGGTTTTACTTGGATCCAGTTGAGTTGTCATCCTGGACCAGGCCAGATTACCGATTACTTGTTTCAAACTGAGTTCCTATCTGGTATCAGTACCCCAGTAACACAAAAATCATAAGAAAACATTATGCACATCACCAAGTATAAATGTTATTACGAATAAATATGAGAAGAAAACAAGACAAACCATAAAATCATTTAAAATTATTTGTCTCGAACTGACCTGACTTTGCAGTTTTTGTTTTCCATATACAAGCAGCATAAAATTGTCCTTAGAAATGTGTAACTATATACTGTTTGTCCGCATTAACTTGCTCAGATCACAAACACCTATACAGAAGGAAGTTAGTATTGAAAAAAGAGAGATGCTGATTTAGGATAGTGCAAGTTTATATAGCTACATACAATAATTTATATTCATATTGGTTTACACTCACCGGCCACTTTATTAGGTACACCTGTCCAACTGCTCGTTAACACTTAATTTCTAATCAGCCAATCACATGGCGGCAACTCAGTGCATTTAGGCATGTAGACATGGTCAAGACAATCTCCTGCAGTTCAAACCGAGCATCAGTATGGGGAAGAAAGGTGATTTGAGTGCCTTTGAACGTGGCATGGTTGTTGGTGCCAGAAGGGCTGGTCTGAGTATTTCAGAAACTGCTGATCTACTGGGATTTTCACGCACAACCATCTCTAGGGTTTACAGAGAATGGTCCGAAAAAGAAAAAACATCCAGTGAGCGGCAGTTCTGTGGGCGGAAATGCGTTGTTGATGCCAGAGGTCAGAGGAGAATGGCCAGACTGTTTTGAGCTGATAGAAAGGCAACAGTGACTCAAATAGCCACCCGTTACAACCAAGGTAGCCAGAAGAGCATCTCTGAACGCACAGTACGTTGAACTTTGAGGCAGATGGGCTACAGCAGCAGAAGACCACACCGGGTGCCACTCCTTTCAGCTAAGAACAGGAAACAGGCTACAATTTGCACAAGCTCATTGAAATTGGACAATTGAAGATTGGAAAAACGTTGCCTGGTCTGATAAGTCTCGATGTCTGCTGCGACATTCGGATGGCAGGGTCAGAATTTGGCGTCAACAACATGAAAGCATGGATCCATCCTGCCTTGTATCAACGGTTCAGGCTGGTGGTGGTGGTGTCATGGTGTGGGGAATATTTTCTTGGCACTCTTTGGGCCCCTTGGTACCAATTGAGCACCTTTGCAACGCCAAAGCCTACCTGAGTATTGTTGCTGACCATGTCCATCCCTTTATGACCACAATGTACCCAACATCTGATGGCTACTTTCAGCAGGATAATGCGCCATGTCATAAAGCTGGAATCATCTCAGACTGGTTTCTTGAACATGACAATGAGTTCACTGTACTCCAATGGCCTCCACAGTCACCAGATCTCAATCCAATAGAGCATCTTTGGGATGTGGTGGAACGGGAGATTCGCATCATGGATGTGCAGCCGACAAATCTGCGGCAACTGTGTGATGCCATCATGTCAATATGGACCAAAATCTCTGAGGAATGCTTCCAGCACCTTGTTGAATCTATGCCACGAAGAATTGAGGCAGTTCTGAAGGCAAAAGGGGGTCCAACCCGTTACTAGCATGGTGTACCTAATAAAGTGGCCGGTGAGTGTATGTCCGTTATTTCTCAGGTAGATGGGTCTGGTATAATCTATTTTTTTTCACGAAGAGTTTTTTATGTTACAGGCTTGTAAGTTATAAGCCAGGGGAACATTTAAGGTCAGTGAGTTGTGCTTGGGGCGCACTTTCTCTGGCTTTGTTTTGTTCCCATAGTAGAAAAGTATTGGAAGATTGCTTTGCTGCCTGCGCAAATATAAAAATTCTTTTAGCCAATAACCAAGATTTCTGCTTTCAGGAAAAGGATGCAAATTTGAACTTCATGTGAGTCACATATAATAAAACAGAGATAATGTAATTAAAAATTAATTTAAACAGAAGCAGGGAGCCATTGACACTGGAAACTGAGTACATGGAAAAGGAGAGTAAACTATTTTGCATTCTATTGCTTCTATTTCAACACAGGGACCAGTTGTCCATGCACTGTGTTTGATCAGGCATTTGATAATCAATTCCTAAGTGACTGCCACTAATCTACAATACCGGTCAAGTATCCTTGCACAGACAAGTTGCTGTTGTCCTTAGTATAGGTATTAGATCTGTCGGGTCTGGGTGTCAACTGTTAACAAGACATTGTGGCTCAGTAATGTTTATATATTGCGAGTTGTACTGTTCATTCGCCGTGCAATGTAAACTGTAGCAGCGAGCATAGGTGCTGCAGCACTCTACCTTAGACTCCAATAGTTCAGCATTGTAGAACCTACCCTTGCTAGTACAGTGTATATGGCAAGTGAATAGTGCAGCTCACGGTAAGTAAACATTACTGGCCATCAATACTAAAAGCCTGTTAACCCCTTTAAATATAGATCAGAATAAATGCGACTGTCAATAAATTAAAAGGGTTTTTCAAAGTGATTCTGCCATTGCAATGAGACACCCTCTTGATTCCATTTGACGTTGACATATATACATGAAGCGATTCACACTTTAATTCCTCAAAAATGGCAATGCTGACAGATTTCTTGTCTGCACATCATTGTAGTCAGTATAATGTGACCTACAGCTTGGTGTCCTTATTTGTTCAGGGAAAAAGTTGCTGACAGGTTCCCTTTAAGGCTAATGCCCCTTGTGGCGTCCTGGAGAAAAAGCCGCATCAGCAACGCATTGCAGTTCTTCCCACAGTGCATTGCACAGAAAGTTTGTGGACTTTGTGCTTCAGTTATATCTATAGGGAAACCGCTGGCTGGTTTCTGTAGATATAATTGACATGCTGCAGTTTCCAAAACCGCAATGGTTTTGGAAATCGCTGCATGTCCTCAATGCATATTTTCCCTTCAAGTGGCGATGCTATTTGCTAGAATCCCATCCACTTTGCTTTGACTGTAAAACACCGCGTTTTTTTCCTCATGTGGGGCCTCGGCTTAAAAGAAGAAGTCAGAATACATTTATGACAACCTTGCAAAAAACAGCAGCTGCAGTTTAAGGCTAAGGCCCCATGGGATGCGTTGCCGCCGTAGTTTTTCCCGCAACGCTTTTTGGCTGCAGGTCATCCCGTGGGGCCTTAGCCTTAAACTGCAGCTGCTGTTTTTTGCAAGGTTATCAGAAATGTATTCTGACTTCTTTTAGGCCGAGACCCCACATGAGGAAAAAAAACTTGGTGGTTTACAGTCACAGCAAAGTGGATTCTTGCAAATACCATCCCCACTTGAAAGGAAAATACGCATTGAGGACATGCAGCGATTTCCAAAACCATCATGGTTTTGGAAATTGCAGCATGTCAATTATATCTACGGAAATGCCAGCGGTTTCCCCATAGATATAATTGTAACAGAAAGTCTGCGGAGGAAAACTTTGTTTAAAGTTCTGTGAGGAGAACCACGATGCGTTGCCACCGCAGTTTTTACCCCAGCACTTTTTGGCTCCAGGTCATCGCGGTTCTTCCCACAGCGCTTTAAACAGAAAATTTGCGGAGTTTTCCTTCGCAGACTTTCTATTACAATTATATCTATGGGGAAACTGCCAATGTTTCCGTAGATATAATTGAAATGCTGTAATTTCCAAAACTGCGCTGGTTTTGGAAATCGTGGCGTGTCCGCATGGTGGTTTTTACCGCAAAGTGGGCTTGAATCCCATCCACTTTGCCTGTACTGTAAACGCCACGATTTTTCATGGCAAATCGCAGCGTTTTCAAACAGTGGGCCCCGGCTTCAGTCAGTTTAGGCAGCTGAACAAGAAAGAGGCTAGAAAAAAAATTGTCAAGACCAAAAGTGCCACAAGTACCCACAATTAACAAAATATAGATTTGTTATGTGTAGTATAAAGCCTGTTATTGAACATTTTCTACCCTTCAGAATTAAGACCATTAGACACATGCTAAAGATCTGAGCTTTGACTTCCAAAATATTATATATTAATCAAGAATTAAAGCCAAATTCTCTATTTTGGAAATAAAGCCTTTATGCTTATTGTTTTCAAATAAAACTGTGGTTATGCTGCAAATCATCACGTGTAACATATAGAGCTGTTTCTGGCTGGTTCCACTCACCCATGGTTTTCATTTGATATTAAAGTAACCAAAATACCAAATTTTTAAGATTGTAAGGAAAGTTCCACATAAACTTAATGCTTACGTTTCTTATTTTTGGAGATATTTTTGCCAACAACGTCTAATTTTACCAGCCATATTGGGACACATTCCAGCAAATATGGTGCATGTGTGGGATTATCATTCCATTAATAATAAAATACATATTTCTATGTCTTAGTAAGTTATCTTTCCATTTATTTGATCTATTTATTGATCACTTCTGCACCAGCTGGCTGAGTCATGTCTGACTTGCAGACCACATTCTTCCTGTATGTCTAGATTACTCTGATTTATACTTTTGCTTCATTCCTAACTGTTTCTGTGTTACATACTCTGTTCTGTCTTAAGGACCACATTTCTGAAAATATAAACTAATATTCATGCTGGGAAAATGTATTATTAGAATGTAATAGGAAAGTCTTTTCTGTTGACCAATTTCTACCATTAGAAGGGATCCAGGAAAGAAAATCCTTATGTGCACACATCTCTGGTTCCTGTAAAAGATTTTCAATGCTACAGATTTTTTCCTAACGCTTCTACTTTTGATAAAATGTGGTATTGAGATATCCTAGGCATGAGTTCCTACATAATGCGTCCAACATTCACCAATTTGGCCTTTGTCTAAGTTGTCTCAGCATATAAATATATTTTTAGTTAACTTTGTATACTGTCATAAAAGTGAAAGAGGACTAAAAGTAGGTATGCGGAAAGTAGAAAAATAATAAAACTTTAAGCATACCTCCAGTTATTAACAACTTTTCATAAATGAATAGTACAGGTTAAAATATTAAGCTTTAAAATATCTTCTTAACTAGAGATGAGCGAGTAGTGTTCGATCGAGTAGGTGTTTGATCGAATACTACGGTATTCGAAATACTTGTACTCGATCGAACACTACTAGCTGTTCGAAGTTTAAGGTTCGATGCAGAACCAGCGTTGATAGGCAGAATGCTATACATTCTGCCAATCAACGCTGGTTCTTCTTTTACCTTTCCGAAGTCTTCTCCGCGCTGCGTCCCCGCGTCTTCTTCCGGGTGGAATTCACTCTGCCTAGGCATCCGGCCTAGGCAGAGCCGACTGCGCATGCACGGGCATGCACGCGCATACACAGTCGGCTCTGCTCAGGCGTCGGGCATGCGCAGTCGGCTCTGCCTAGGCCGGATGCCTAGGCAGAGTGAATTCCACCCAGAAGAAGACGCGGGGACCCTGCACCGGGAGAAGACTTCAGGCAGAATTCAGCCCGACCATCACTCGTGGACTTAGTAAGTATGATTTTATCGAATTTTGCGTACCCCTGAAACGAGCATTTCCCCCCATAGACTATAATTGGGTTTGAAATCCGTTCAAACAGTCGAACAGTGTGCGGCTGTTCGAATCGGATTTCGAACCTCGGACATTTTAGTGTTCGCTCATCTCTATTCTTAACCCCTTCCCGACGCCGGGTGTTTAACTATGGCAGCTGCTCGGGAGCTGTTTCATACAGCAGACACCATGTGCTAATGCCCACGGTCCGTGTCTGCACCGATTGTGGGCATTAACCTATATGGCTCCTTGGTCGAAGCTGACTGAGGCGCCATTTTCCTGGTGCCGCATGGGCACCGCCATTTTGCCGGTGATCGCCGACACCTAGAAAAAGCTCCAGAGCCGACGTCACATTGGCATGACAGCCTTCTAAAGGCTCATCGGCCTGTCTGCAGCCACTTTCTTTTGCAGGCTGCTCTAGGTAGGTCTTTTTTGCAATGCATTTGGGATTTTGGTGATTGGTGCGAGTGGGACCACCTCAGGATTATTGCTGGGAAGACCAAGAAGATAGTGGTGGACTTTTGCAAGTGGGAATATGCTGCAAAACCAGTGCACATCCAGGGGACGGGCATTGAGATAGTCAACACCTATAAGTACCTGGGTGTGCGCCTCAATAATAAGCTGGACTGGGTAGATCATCTGGATGCGCTGCACATAAAGGGCCACAGCAGGCTCCACCTGCTCAGGAGACTGAGTCCAGGGAGCACTTCTTAGGGATCTTTTAAACTTTGTGGTAGCATCAGCCATCTTCTTCGGAGTGGCCTGCCGGGGAGAGTAGCATACCAACCAGGGATAGGAATAGACTCGACAGGCTGATTAGAAGACCCAGCTCTGTCCTGGGAGCCCCCTGGACCCAGTGCAGGTGGTGGGTGACAGATTGATACTGTCCGTGGTGGGTTCCATACTGGAGAATACCTCCCATCCCATGCAAGAGACCATGACAGCACTGGGTAGTACTTTCAGTAACTGACAAGGACTTTCCTCCTTGCCGCGGTTACCCTGTGCCATCAACACTGGATTAAGCGTAGATCAATCCATACAGAGAACTGAAAGATCCTTAAATTGTGATATCCCTCCTACTATCTTCTTTACCTTTATCTTTATTCTGTATCTACTGTCACTGTAATACCTCTACCGTGGAGCTTTTGTATTTGTATTATTATTGTATTATCCATACTACTGTAACACACTGAATTTCACTATGGTGGGACCATTAAATGATTATCATATTTTATCTTAAATGCAACACAGGAAGGATGACATTAATAAACAAGGTTGCTAGCAGCACAGGATGTAACAAGAGAGAATAGACAAATGCATAGTTCCGCATAAAGTGGAACAAACACAACCTAAATCAAGCCATCATAGCTCAATAACATAGAGATTGGAGAAGTAGAAGGGAAGTGGGGATAGACACATAGAGGTGGATTAGGTCTGGAATAGAGAGAGAGAGAGAAAAAGAGGAGAGGGGAGAGGATTGGGAAGAGGTAAGGAAGGGAAAGGAGTAGTGTTGAGCGAATAGTATCCGTGGAAGACCTCACTCCCATAGGAATGCGTGTCAGCGGCCAAGCACCAAGGGGTTAAGCGCAGTGAATATTTGACGGCCGCTTACACACATTCCTATGGGAGCTAGGTCTTCCACGGATACTATTCGCTAATCACATCCTTGCATAGCCTTTAGAAAGTCTATTCCACACCTACCTTTAGTATATAGATTGCCTCAGTGGTTTCTGAATAAGTCCGTTTTTATACATATGCTAATTAGACTGTTGCACGATACATCGTGCACTCCTCTCCTGTTGTTTCCTATGGGAGACTGCTGCTGACTCAGCTTCCTGTTTGCCTCACACACATAGGAGATAATAGGAGAGAGGAGGCTGCTGGGAACTTCCTGTACTGGCTGAAAGCTCATTAGCATATTAATAAAAACGGACTTATTCAGAAACCACTGAGGCAATCTACATACTAAAGGTCGGTGTGGAATAGACTTTTGCATGTGTTTAGATAAAAATGACTTTTCCCAGTGATAGAGCCCCTTTAATGGAAGATTTTCCATATGCATCGCATCATTGACTTTGGAAATCCAGAGAGACATTGATGGTGGGTTTTTCTGTTTCCATAACATATGCATATGCATGCTCAAGCCACCATTACTAGAGATCTCAATAGAGAGCATTTGTAGACTTGCAGACATAATAGTGCAGAAACAAAAAGTTGAGGCACATGTCTGATTTATAAAATTTATACATTGTGATTTTCTGGATTTTATTTTTTGATATTCTATCTCTCACTGTTAAAATTAACCTACCCTTCAAATTATAGACTGTTCATGTCTTGTCAGTGGACAAACTCATAAAATCAGTAAGGGATCAAATGATTATTTCCTTCACTGTATCCATAAGCCTGGGCAGGAATAATGGGTTGCCAAGGGTTGGGTATAACACAGAGTCGGGGGGTGGGGGGGGGGGTGGAGAGTGGAATAATGGCCACAAACCAGTTTCTGAGAACATACCTGCATCATGGGACGCATAGTCGGATGCATAAGAATCCCCTCAAAGTGGTTGTCTGGGCTAGGGATCTAAAAAAAATTAAAAAAAATTATACTCACCTGCAGTGCTCCGGTGTCCTCCCAGCACAATCTGATCCTGCTGCTCCGGTGGTACATGCTCATGGTAGTACATTTTTAAGTCCGTGAGAGCCAAACCACCTTGATGTGTTTTGGTCAAGTCTTTTTCCTCACTGGATTAACCCCACCCCTCCCCACCACCAGGAACAATGAATTGAAGACCAAAAGAAGGAAGAAAGAATAATTACTGGAAGGGTTTCTGACAAATATAATTTCCAAGAAGAATACTATAGTGAGAGGCTGCTGAAGAGCAGTCAGGTCCTCCTCATTCAGTTGCAGAAGTCTCTAGACAGTTAAATAACATCTGATACATACGTACAATCAATGGTATTTTTAAGCTGAATGTGCCTGCCCTCATCAGATTGCAGCCGCTATGCAAGTACCATTGTGGGAGACTAGCAGGGAATCCCTGGTTCCATTAATGTCTGATACATAGTATAAAACATTCATGATGGTTCTCTGGGTTGCTTAGGTCTGTTGAGTATAGAACAGCATAGTAGTCCTGCAACGCCCATGCTATGTCGCCTAAAGATGGAAACTGTCGTACTGAGTGGGCCAGAGGAGGGATAGAAATATAGTGGCTTGATGGGTACGGAAAACTCTACCTAATAATCAGCTACACTTGTTACCTTATTCGTAGAAGTGCCTACATTTAGAGAGCACTCCTTTAGCTTTACCCATAAACAGTGAACGTCACTCTTCCCGTAACTCAAGTATGTGAGTTCTTTTTAAATCTCTAATGCGTGCGATCAGGGTTAAGATTCTGATGGAGCATTCATGTTGAGAATCTATATCAGTTGTCTAGCAAGTGTTGCAGATATTGATGGCAAAGAAAAAATTGTCAAGCCTTATATACATGTCATGAGCATTGGAATAGAAGGAATAGTCTCTGATGGGTGGGAAAGTCGGTAAGTATCAATCAGCTGATGTGCATAGAGGGCACATCATGTTTGTGTCAATTGTGCATGGGGATGGAGAAAATGCCTGAAGAAATGTCATGAGCGTTTTAGTCGCATTCAAATCTCCCCCTAGAATTAGAGTGCCCTCTTCTTTGTCCTGAATTCAGGAGGTATAGAGAGGCAAAGGTGTTATAACTGTGAGGCAACCTGGCCCTTCAATAAAATAATTTGTTCAACACTAACAGCACAAATTTCTAGATGTTCCCACAGAATGTGACTGCAGATCAGTATGCTAATACCTTTGGATTTCGAGTTAGGGGAGTAGCTATGATAAACGTGGGGAAACTACAGATTATGCAGCGTAAATGGTTCACAGGCACACTGATGGGTTTTCTCCTGTAGGAATGCAATATATATATGTTTACTTTTACAAAACTTCCATAAAATAGACCTCTTTCCCTGGCTGTGCAGGCCCTTCACATTCAAGGACCCCACAGTCAGTTCAGTTTGATCTCAAGCTAACATTATAGGAGTAAGGTATACGCCAACACTGGAAAAGGCAAAACATGCAGGGGGAAAAGGGAATATCTGTATAAGGCTGGATCTGGGCAAAGTATTGAGAGAAGCGTGCAAGGCAGTAAGAAAAAGGAAAGAAATAAAAATGGGGTGAGAACAGAGAAAAAGAAGAGAGGTGAGTGTGAATAGAACAAATAGGCTCTTTGCGAACCTACAGCTTAAGCATCAAAAAAGCAAAGCCAAATCAATAACCTCTTTAAAAAAAAACAGAGGCAAGGCCTCAAATGAGGCAAAAGGGGTTCAATAGGGAGTCACACGTGCATTCCAGTGGCATTCCATCCATGTGCCTGCCAAAGGGGCATCAGTGAGGAAGGCTAGCTCTAAATGGTGAGTCCACAAACAGAACAGTAAACTACAAAACATGTTGTTTAAACATAAAAAGAAATCTTAATTTGATACAGTTATTTATAGGTCAAACTGAAGTAAGGACATTTTGATATAGAAGACTCCCACTGGGTAGGGGTTGAAGATAGAAAATCCGGTAGTGGAAATAGGTCATTCCTGTGATGGTAGCTGCAAAGACAATTTAGGACTTGCAGCTGGAGAGACGTGTTTGGTATGCTGGGTCAGCCATGGAGAAAATGAGTGCCACCATCAGAGGGTACCAGGCATTGGGCAGCTACACAGGCATCTTTGGTGTTGTGGTAATGGAGTGAGGTTACCAGGAGCGAACCAATTTGGTGCTGGGATGGGTAGTCCAAAGGATATATGAATAAAAACCTTTACGCCCAATAAGATGATAAGTGTAGCCCCACCTATATGTGCCTCCCAAGTCCTTAATCAGTTTAAGCAGGGACCGCTAGTACTATCTACAGTCAATAGACTTTGCGTCCTGGCCTCCTTCAGAATAACTGCCTTATCTGTGTAGTAATGTAGGCTGCATAAAACTTCACTATGAACTGGAAAGTTCCTGCTCTCTGGACTCCCTGGATGCAGTGGATCAGGAATGTTGAATATAGGGGCCTATGATGTTAAATATAGACATCACTCTGTGCTGAAGATTGTCTTGGTGTTAACCACCAGTCTCTCATTCGTCTAGGAAGAGAGTTAGTGATTGTACTTGGACCTGTGAACAGACATTAATGCCTGCTCAGTGTCCATTGCTATAGAAACTAGTTGAGTAACCTCCATGCTTACCCCTCCAACTATATATTGCTGGGTCTATTCGAGGTAAGTCACCACCTGTTCTAGGACTTATTTAGTAGTCTTGAATAAGTTCCTGAAGCAGCTCTAGTTTTGAGGCAGAAGAGAAGCCCAACCACCTGTTTTCCATATCAATGTCGGCATATTGCTGGGAGACTGGTCCATTGAGGATGAGACAGATAGAGTCCCACGCACCCTTGGTGGGAAGGGGGAATAAGGCACCATCTCAGCAACACCAGAGATGCTTAAATATCCGTCAATAGAACAGTGGCGGATCAACTAACTGCCTGGAGTCAGGTGTGAGCGTAAGTCACTGTTACTACGTTTCTTGGACATATCAGAAGAGTTGTGAGTCGGTGAAGTCTGGTAATGCAGCACTCCTGGCTGTGGAGCTCTGGGTCAAATTTTCCTCACAGTACCATTGGCACACTACATCCCCCAGTCCTAGAGGTTAATTGGTATCGAGTGGGGGGGGGGGGGACATGGAGCAGTGGAGTATCAGGTAATAAGCTATAGTGATCCAAACAATTGGATATTACAATGGAATACTGCAAGTGCCTGCTGGGATTGAAGAGGACTGAAGAGTAGCTCCTATGGGCGGCAGCAGTTCAGTTAGTAATAGTACACTTCAATAAAGGCTTCTGTATGAGTGTTAATTCCTTGAATACAGCAAAGCAAAGTGGTCTTGGTGAGTCTAGTTGTTTACAGTACCAGGAGGTGTTAATCTGAAAACCACAAGTGGACTACAAGGTTGTCTATATCACAGAGAAGCATTTACGCCTCAATGCAGAGTCACAGGAAGTCTCTGGTTGAGGAGCATTGCACTTGATGTGTGGACTTGTGGGGAAGCTATGTTCCCGCTCTGTGTCTGATTGAAGGGAGGCTTGGTCCATTTGGAAACCTTCAGGGGCTGAACTCCTTCCCTCACTATTCAGAGTTAAGAAGGAGTATTGTTGGCCTGCAGAATCTCTTCAGAGTTGTCTCCGATTTGCAGGTGTAGGGCAATGTTCTCGCTGTGGTAAGTCAGAGTCACTCCTTTTAATGGATTCGGCAAGGTTGGGAATTCCACTTGGGGTGGGGTGAAAGGGTAGGCCGCAAGCAGGAGAAGCTGCTTAGGAGCAGGAGGAAATAACCTTTTAGGATACCCCAAATTTACAGCATAGGAACTAGGGAGAAGTCGCAATCTGATTTGTAGTAAAAAAAAAAAACACATTGTAGGTGGTTGCCAGGTATAGGTACTTTAGTAAGAGCGTCGGTCTGCAGATAACCAGGCCCCCTTCACCTTTTTCTTTATTAAGATTACAATAGCTTATAGAAATGCCACTTGAAATATGCAGAAATGTGTAGCTGACGGAGGCCCCTGAAAATTGTCAGGCAGGCATCATGCTCATGTTTATAAGGTGATGTAGGAGGACCCCAAGGATTATGAAATAATAACTATGTCATAGCGGTATTAGGTCAGTGTAGGCGGACAGGTAGCAGCCAGGGCAGGGGAGCTCTTTATATGTAATTTAGTTTTTTTATGTGATAAAATAATAAAATAACAAATCTTGTTTGCAATCAATCGCCAACATTTGTGGCAGTAATTTTGAAAGGAAATTCCTGAAGGTAAACGAAATGTAATCTGATAAATCTGTTAGGGTGTATTCATTTATGCTGGGCACTGTGTATTCCATAAATAATGCACAAGGCAGAGTAATTAGATTCTATGTGCATTTTTAATACCATATGCTTTACAAAATTTAAAAAAAAAAAGAAAAAAAAAATCTCTACAGAAAAATGTACCATACCCCAGTATTTGAAATGGTCAGTAGGTACTATAAATGGTATACCAGTAACTACCGCTGTAGCAGCAGAGGCAGCTGCCACACGGCCAAGGACATTAGGGGGCCCAGCAACAGCCGCTACTGCTGCGTCTTTTTGCGCGCGTTATACGAACATGCCATTGAACTCAATGGCTAACTACATTTTACACGTGTATTTTTACACGTGTAAAATGTACAGAATACACGGAGCGTAAACTCCATGTGAAGGGGCCCTTCTACCGGTAATGGTCCTCTAATATCGGACTCTACATTACCTCTACAGGGTTCTGATCAGGTGTTAATAGTCCAAACAACATGCTCCAGTATTTTAGATGTAGGTCAGAAATCACTTTCCCTTCCGACACCAGATTTAACCAAGCTTCATCATCATCATCCTGCTGAGATGGAGCCACTAAAGGAAACCTTGCCTTCCAAGGCATGTTCTGGAGCTGTGACTGAGCCAAATCTAAACGCAGAGTCCTTTGAAACTGAACAAAATTAACCAGCAGTGTTTTTGGCCCTTAAGGTGAGTTGAGCCTTGCAACAGCACGTGTCCCGTAACATCGGGCGGGCCCTAAGTTCTGCGCTTTGCACAAAGTTCCACTTGACCACCGACGCGTGGACAAGTGCATGCGACCAGGGACGCTACATCTCAATCACAGCACACTGGCTGAATGTAGTTGAGGCTGGGACCGGGTCGCAAACTGTGGCGGCCTGCCTCGTCTCCCCACCCAATATTCCTGGCAGGAGTTCTGAAACACCACCCCCCTCCTCCTCGACCCCAGCTACAAGCTAGAAACGCTGCAACACTGGCGTGGGGAGACGTCAGCAGGCCGTGCTGAAGCTCATCAGCTTGGGGGACAGACAGCAGACTGCCTCCGAGGTGAGGGATGCCATCCTGGATGATATGGCAATGTGGTTTTCGCCGCTGCACCTGGGCCCAGGCGTTTTTTCGTGTGTGATAATGGCCGGAACCTGGTAGCAGCTCTGGAGCTTGCCAGCCTCCAACATGGTCCATGCCTGGCCCACGTTTTCAACTTATTGGTGCAACGGTTTTTAAAAACATACCCCAATTTACACGTGCTACTGGTTAAAGTGTGCTCCCACTTTGGCAAGTCTACAGTAGCTTCTGCTAGCCTCAATACACTCCAGTAACGCCTACATCTGCCTGAAGCACCGGCTGTTGTGCGAGGTCACCACACGCTGAAACCCTAGATACCATATGTTGAGCAGGGTGTGTGAGCAGCAGAGACCTTTGATGGAGTTCCATCTCCAAAACCAAGGGTTCATCAAAGTCAGCTCCCTCAGTTTCTGCACCATGAGTGCCCATGGGTGGCAGACTTATGTGAAATCCTATCCCAACCAACACTTTACAAACTCACTAGAACCTCTACAAAAGTGGATAAATAATTTGAAAACTTCTTTCCTCTACATTATTATGGACAGAAACATAACTTTAAACTGAAAGAAACATTAGCATGTGCTCATCACAATTCCTGATATGACAGCTGTGTTAAGCAGGGTGCAGGGTAAAATGCAGACCAAGCCTGAGCACCAGGAACAGGTGTTACAATGGCTAGCGGATAATGCTTTCAGCTGCTTTTCCACCAGCCAGTCAGCCACTACCTGCAGTTGTCTTCATACCCAAGAGTCTGCCCTCCTTCCTCCCAACATGCCCAATCTTCCCAACAGAGTCATCCCACCCTTGCCCCCTCCCAGGATCTATTTTTGTGTCCTTTACTGCGATTTCCCAAATCGCAGGAGCTACCGGACGACTTTGTGTGTACTGATGCCCAAATACTGGAGCATCTGTCATTTCCAATTTTGTGGTTGTGGACCCGCAACTGGTGTTTCTCGGCCTCAGTGATGATGACGAGACACTGTTGCCATCAGGGCAAGCTGTGGTTATGTGCGGTTTGCAGTAAGAGGAGAGTGAGCAATTGGAAGAGGAGTTGGTGGACGACGAGGCCACCAACCCGACATGGACAGGGGTGATGTCTAGCGGGGAAAGCAGTGTAGATGTGGAGGCAAGCACAGCAGCAAAAAAGGTGGCCAGAGGCATAGTTAGGGGTGATGTCTAGGGGGGGAAAGCAGTGTAGATGTGGAGGCAAGCGCAGCAGCAAAAAAGGTTGTAGAGGCAGAGGCATGTCCAGAGGCAGCAAGGCCAAAGATTTTCTGTGTACTAGCCACTCGCGCAAAATTCGCCCATGTTGGCAGACTTATGCAAGATCTTGCGTGTCTTTGAGGAGTCCACGAAGAGGGTCAGCTGTGACAACGCATTAGTGAGTGTAACAATCCTGCTCCTGTGTGTGATGCAAGAATCCCTCATCGCCATCAGCGATAACGCATTGTATGCTGAGGAGTCGGGCATAGGAGCAGAACCATACCACTGAAGGGCCTAGTGTCAACAGGAGGGACAAGTATAGGCGCATGTTGCGGAGTACCTGGCTGACCACAGCCCTGTCCTCTTCGATCCCTCTGCGCACTACACTTAGTCGTTCTACAAGTTGCATTTGTGGCTGGAACTTGCGCTATACACCTTGGAGGTCCTTTCCTGCCCTGCCGCCAGCGTGCTATCGCAAAGGGTCTTCAGCGCAGCTGGTGGCATCATCACGGATAAGCACAGCCGACTGTCAGCTGACAGTGCTGACCGGCTGACTTTCATCAAAATGAACAGCTAATGGATAGACCCATCATTTACATGTCCACCAGTGTTAAGCACCCTGACATGAAGTTTAATGTGTGTGCTCCTCCTCATATTCCTCCACCATGAGCGTTGCATAATATTGCTCCTACTAGGCTCAATCCACCCTGATTCCCCCCAACTCTGCTGGTTAGAAGCTCATTAGAAGTCATGCCAAGTAACACACTGGCACACATGGCTGACTTGAAGTCAGTGACGTCATGTTGGGTTGATTTTCAAGAGATAAAGGCATAGTTCACATCATGGAGAGCAAACAATACTGGATTTTTGCAATCCTTGACCCCCGGTATAAGTACAAAATCTCGTCCTTTGTTCTGGTATAGGAGAGGAAATATTGCAAAAATGATATGTAGATATGGAGGCAAGCTAAGCAGGAAAAAAGGTGGCTAGAGGCAGAGGCATGTCCAGAGCCACATGATAGATGCTTCACAGAAGCCAGGCCTGAAGCAGCAAGGCCCAAGATGTTCCCTCTTCTAGCCACCCGAGAGAAACTCCCCCATCGAGGCCACGTTCCTCAATGGTGTTGAGATTTTTCAATGTATACATGGAGGACAAATTTAGTGCGGTTTGCACACTTTGCAAGTCTAAACTGAGAGCAAAGAGCAATCTTACCACCTCTTGCGTGTGCTGTCATTTGGAAGGCAAGCCCTGGGCTCAATGGCAGAGCGCAAACGCAGGACAATCGTCGCCCGGCGTTGCCGACACTGCCTCTTCCACTATTTACAGTGCTGATGCTGCAGTCCAGACCACCAGCCTGAACACCTCCACATCTGTCTCTGACACTTTGGGGAAAGCCTCTCTGAAAGCCTACTCCTGCGCTGCAACCTCGACCACACCTGCGACCTGTAAGTGCTTCAGCACTGGGGTGTGGAGGTGTCAGCAGGTCGTACTGAAGCTCATCAGCTTGGCTGACAGAAAAAACATTTCCCCCGAGGTTAGGGATGCCATCGTCGATGAGACAGCAGTGTGGTTTTCCTCGCTTCACCTGGGCTCAGGCATGTTTACATGTGTGATAATGACTGGAACCTGGTAGCAGATCTGGAGCTTGCCAGACTCAAACACGGTCCACACATGGCCCACGTTTTTTAACTTTTTGGTGCAAAGGTTCTTTGAAACCTACACCATTGTGCCTGATATACATTTAAAATTGCAGCCATTTTCGTAAGTGAAGAGTAGCCTCTGCTAGGCTAAAAACTTATTGAGCCACTCTTCTACTTGTAACTGCATGATAGATCCTGCGTGTGTATGCGCTCTTGAGTTAGAGATAGATTGGGGAAACTGCATTTTAAGTTTATGCCCCATTCAGCTTCGACCCAGAAACAGAGATGTTATTTTGTGCCCATGAGTGCCAGTTCAGTCGTGCCACCCCCAGGATTAATTCTTTTACCCCTCTTTTGTAGTTGTCATTTGCCCCAGCAGCATATACAGTGTCAGTCCCACCATGCAGCTTCAGCCCATAAACAGAGATTTTATATTTAGCTGTATACCACTTTTATTTGGGAGTGGACTACAACCAGGAAAACTGGATTCAGCTTATATATACTGTACACAGATTTTCTGTATACCACTTAGGTTTTTGGGGGTACACACCGAGGAAAGCTGAATTGAGCATACAGTCCTATGAAAAAGTTTGGGCACCCCTATTAATCTTAATCATTTTTTGTTCTAAATATTTTGGTGTTTGCAACAGCCATTTCAGTTTGATATATCTAATAACTGATGGACACAGTAATATTTCAGGATTGAAATGGGGTTTATTGTACTAACAGAAAATGTGCAATATGCATTAAACCAAAATTTGACCGGTGCAAAAGTATGGGCACCCTTATTTTATTGATTTGAATTCCCCTAACTACTTTTTACTGACTTACTGAAGCACAAAATTGGTTTTGTAACCTCAGTGAGCTTTGAACTTCATAGCCAGATGTATCCAATCATAAGAAAAGGTATTTAAGGTGGCCAATTGCAAGTTGATCTCCTATTTGAATCTCCTCTGAAGAGTGGCATCATGGGCTACTCAAAACAACTCTCAAATGATCTGAAAACAAAGATTGTTCAACATAGTTGTTCAGGGGAAGGATACAAAAAGTTGTCTCAGAGATTTAACCTGTCAGTTTCCACTGTGAGGAACATAGTAAGGAAATGGAAGACCACAGGGACAGTTCTTGTTAAGCCCAGAAGTGGCAGGCTAAGAAAAATATCAGAAAGGCAGAGAAGAAGAATGGTGAGAACAGTCAAGGACAATCCACAGACCACCTCCAAAGAGCTGCAGCATCATCTTGCTGCAGATGGTGTCACTGTGCATCGGTCAACTATACAGCGCACTTTGCACAAATAGAAGCTGTATGGGAGAGTGATGAGAAAGAAGCCGTTTCTGCACGTACGCCACAAATAGAGTTGCCTGAGGTATGAAAAAGCACATTTGGACAAGGCAGCTTCATTTTGGAAACAAAAATTGAGTTGTTTGGTTATAAAAAAAGGCGTTATGCATGGCGTCCAAAAAGAAACAGCATTCCAAGAAAAACACATGCTACCCACTGTAAAATTTGGTGGAGGTTCCATCATGCTTTGGGGCTGTGTGGCCAATGCCGGCATCGGGAATCTTGTTAAAGTTGAGAGTCGCATGGATTCCACTCAGTATCAGCAGATTCTTGAGAATAATGTTCAAGAATCAGTGACGAAGTTGAAGTTACGCCGGGGATGGATATTTCAGCAAGACAATGATCCAAAACACCGCTCCAAATCCTCAGGCATTCATGCAGAGGAACAATTACCATGTTCTGGAATGGCCATCCCAGTCCCCAGACCTGAATATCATTGAACATCTGTGGGATGATTTGAAGCGGGCTGTCCATGCTCGGCGACCATCTAACTTAACTGAACTTGAATTGTTTGTCCAAAATACCTTTATCCAGGATCCAGGAACTGATTAAAAGCTACAGGAAGCGACTAGAGGCTGTTATCTTTGCAAAAGGAGGATCTACTAAATATTAATGTCACTTTTCTGTTGAGGTGCCCATACTTTTGCACCGGTCAAATTTTGGTTTAATGCATATTGCACATTTTCTGTTAGTACAATAAACCTCATTTCAATCCTGAAATATTACTGTGTCCATCAGTTATTAGATATATCAAACTGAAATGGCTGTTATAAACACCAAAATATTTAGAACTAAAAATGATTAAGATTAATAGGGGTGCCCAAACTTTTTCATAGGACTGTATATAGCCTGACTTAATTGCTGTGTATCCCAGGTAGGTTTTGGGGGTACACACCATTAAAAACTGAATTGAGCGTATATAGCCTGACTGACATGCTGTGTATCCCACTTAGCTTTTGGGGGGTACAACATTAAAAACTGGTTTGAGCTTATATGGACTGAATAAATTGCTGCGTATCCCACTTAGCTTTTTTTTTTTTTTTGGGGGGGGGGTAGGTAAACCCTTAAAAATTGGATTGAGCTTACATAGCCTGACTGAATTGCTGTGTATCCCACTTAGCTTTTGGGGGGTACAGCATTAAAAACTGGTTTGAGCTTATATGGCCTGGCTGAATTGCTATGTATCCCAGTTAGGTTTTGGGGTTACACACCGTGAAAAACTGGATTGATCGTACATAGCCGGACTGAATTTCTGTGTATCCCACTTAGGTTTTGGGGGTACACACCGTGGATATCTTGTTGAGCGTACATAGCCGGACCTAATTGCTCTGTATCCCTGTTGAGTGTTTGGGGGGACACCCCGTGGAAAGCTGGGTTGAGCGTATATAGCTGGACTGAATTGCTCTGTATCACTAAGTTTTTTTGGGGGTACCCCGTGGAAAGCTGTGTTGAGCGTATATAGCTGTACTGAATTGCTCTGTATTCCTGTTAGGTGTTCAGGGGGACACCCTGTGGAAAGCTGGGTTGAGCGTACTGTATATAGCCAGACCTAATTGCTCTGTATCCCTGTTAGTTTTTAGGGGGAAACCCCGTGGAAAGCTCGACTGCTCTCCCTGCAGTATAGCTCTGAAAAGAGCTGTTGTTTTTCTTCAGTTTTTCCCTGCCTACTAGAAGCTAATCCCTCTGTAGCCCTCAGCAGATATCTTTCTCTCCCTATATCTCACCGCAAATGTCACGAAGATGGCGGCCGCTATTCTTATAAATCCTAGGTTACATGTTTTCGGCAGCCAATGAGTTTTTTCAATTTTTTTCCAATGCCTATATTGTCGTAGTTCCTGTCCCACCTCCCCTGCACAGTTATTGGTGCAGAAAAAGCGCCAGGGAAGGTGGGAGGGGATGCAAATTTTCACTGCATTTGCCGTGTGGTATTTGATTGGAATCGAATACCTCGAACGACCTGATATTCGATCGAATACAAATTTGATCAAACGGCGTTCGCTCATCTCTACTAATGATCTCAACATCAGACATACTCTGAATATAGTCGGGGGGGGGGGGGGGCTTTTTACGTCTGTAGAGAAATTGCTCAACCTTTGAAAATTTCAAAAAATGAGCAGAAAATATTAAAGAATTACTTTTGGAACATAAACTGGAAAAATGGTCAAAAGGGCCTAAAACCAGAGCCCTAAGAACTGATAGATGTACAATTCTAAAACCAACGGAGAAGAAAACACTGGTGTTTGTTACCATCTTACATGACAAAATTCTGACTATCATTAATCGCCATTGGTGTATCTTACTTCTTGATCCAGATACATCAGAACATATAGACTCTAGAGCCTTCATGGGTTATAAAAAGACCAACATTGCAAATCACATTGTACAGAGTAATTTTCTCTTAGGGGGAGTCAACACGATGTAACATGCCACGTGATGTGGCACGTATACGGCGTGAGACTTTGTGCGCTGTTAACGCTCCCATTGATTTCAATGGGAGCTCGGATCGTATGCGCCGCATTATTTTGCGGCCGTGATTTTGCGGCCGCAAAATCACGGGTGCAAAATAACGGGTTGTATACGATCCTAACTACCATTGAAATCAATGGGAGCGTATATGGTGCGCAAACTCTCACACGCCGTATACGTGCCACATCACGCGGCACGTTACTCCATGTGAACTTACCCTAAGACAGAACCCACTTTAGAACACACATTCATACATTTTCTGGCTTTTATGAAAAAATAAAGTTTTATAAAGTTTTATATAAAAAGCAAGAAAATTATAAAACATTAAATCCCCATACCGTTCTAGTGGTTGATTCTAGTATATGGTCGTTTGTTCTCTTTTTTTGAAAAAAAATTATAAAAATCACAGATGAAAAAAATAAAAAAATCCCCATACCAAAATGTTTAATGAATAAAAAAAAATACAAACAATACAATTTCGAGTACTGCTGCATCTGTAATGATCCAAATAGTACAACTGTAATATATATATACACACACACATATATATATATATATATATATATATATATATATATATATATATATATATATATATATACAGGGTGTCCCAAAAAAATGTATACACATTTTAGCAGCTGATAAATCAATTATTTATTCTTTCTTTACAGTCTGGACCCATTAAACCGAGTGATGGCATACAGACTTGACTTTGAAGAAAGGAAATTTATTCTAAAATGCTACTGGAAGTATGAAAACGCAGTAGAAGTGCAAAGACAATTTAGGAGGTAGTTTAACAAAGAACCACCTACATGAGTTACCATCACTCGAATTAGAGATAAGTTTGAAGCTGATGGAAATGTTCAGGACGTCCATAAGAAGCGTTCTGGAAGACCACGTACCTCGACAAGCCCCATAAAAGAAGAAAGATTACTGGAAACGTTTCAATGAAGTCCAAGAAAGTCTTTGCAGCAAGCTAGTCGTGAGGTAGGGATTTCAAAATTATCAGTCCATCGCTACATGAAACGTTGTCAGTGGAGAAGTTACATTCCAAGATTAGCCCATGCTCTTAATGACGATGATCCAGACCGAAGAGTACAGTATTGCGAGTGGTACTTGGAGCGATGTAACGAAGATGCACACTTTCCTACAAAAGTTGTGTGGAGTGATGAGGCCACATTCAAATTAAATGGTTCGATTAACAGACACAATTGCACCTACTGGGGACCTGAGAATAACACATGGTAGTGTGGAGGTGCCCCATCTTTCTTCTTTTATGGGGCTTGTCGAGGTACGTGGTCTTCCGGAACGCTTCTTATGGACGTCCTGAACAGTTCCATCAGCTTCAAATTTATCTCTAATTCCAGTGATGGTAACTCGTGTAGGTGGTTCTTTGTTAAACTCCCTCCTAAATTGTCTTTGCACTTCTACTGCGTATTCATACTTCTAGTAGCATTTTAGAATACATTTCCTTTCTTCAAAGTCAAGTTTGTATGCCATCACTCGGTTTAATGGGTTCAGTCTGTAAAGAAAGAATAAATAATTGAGTTATCAGCTGCTAAAATGTGTATACATTTTTCTGGGACACCCTGTAAATATTTGTTTTAAATTTAAAAAAACAGCAAACAATTTATAGACTGAAATGGCAATGGCAGAATTCCTTTTTCTTTCATATAACTTGTCCTGCAAAAAACAATCCATTATAGGGTTGCGTTGACAGAAAAGTAAAACGTGACATGCCATGATGGAAAGATAAAAATGGCTTAAAGATTTGAGGCTCAAAATAGGCCAGTCCGTAAGTAGTGTATTAATTTTTATTCATTTTGTATTTTTTTTTTTTTTTTTAGGTGTGTACGTCGTTTTGAAGGTCATTTAAATCGCTACCAAACATGTGGTGTTGCAGTGAGTCCTTGTGGGAGGTTCATTGCTTGTGGATCTGAGGATAGATGTGTAAGTCTTCTTTTGATTTCATGTTCTCAACATACAGTAAGTTACTATTATAAGAACTACATTTTGAAATCTCAAGTAGCTATTGTTACAAGCAAGTAGGTCTTGACACTAGTTGTCACATGTATAGCACATGATTTGCAACCGTAGGTAGAATTATTGAAATGAAAGGCTGGTTGTAAAACTAATTTTACAAGATACGCCAAGTATTGATCAAAATGGAAGAGTACCAGTGTCAAATAGGACTAGGATTACACAGTGATGGCATTGGAACAAGCAATTTAACTAGACAAAGGCATCACAGTAACCAAAACCCCAAACCTATTAGATTTCATTGTGACCACAGTCACTATCATTTGTTGTAGTTTTAGCTGCATAAACTTGGGATTATCCCGTCTCCTGTCTCAGCAGCTTTGCCTACTCTTGCTTCTTCTCACTTCCCGTATTTTTCAGTAAACTGGGAGAGGTAGTTTTGACTGTTTGATGAACAGGATACTATAAACTATTACAATACAGACTGCCTTTACTATTTTGAGATTATTTATTATGATTGTTAGCATTATAATATAAATGCAGATCAAATATCATGCACAGTAAATGTATATTACATTACACTGGTTTGTATAAAATTCTTACCATTCTTCTAGAGAGTGTTTACATAGAGATTTAACAAACATGGCTCTCGGAGCCTTTATTAGCAATCTGCAATTAGATGAACTAATTGTCATGCTGGCAAAGCTGTACATAACAGTGAGAGCTTTCGGCCCTCTCCCCCTTCCCCCACCCCAGTGATCAGTGACTGACGTAATTTGTCCTGTTTGGAGGTCCAGCTCCATGGAAACAATGTATAAATAATGGTAGGAATAATTTCACATAGCATGCAAACAAAGCATTATGTATTTAGAAAAACTCTTGAATTTACATAAGCTAACAGCATAGAGATGGGAATACCCCTCTAATGTTTAGAGTCCCCTTGAAGTCCTAGCAAAATGGTTACATATCTTTTTTTTGTTAAAATGGTCCTATTGTGCTCATCCTCTAAGTTAAAAGGGTATTCCCATGTACATAGTTTTTTTTAAAATTTGTAGATAATTAAAAGTTAAACATGTTTGCAAATATAAGTAATTAAGCATTTTGCAGAGTTTTAAAGATTTTCTCTAAATATCTTGTGGTCACAGCCTGTTGTCTTCATCGGTTGCCAGTAGATACAAGCATGAATGCAGGAACTTTCTAAGGTCAGAAAATCAGCCATGATTTCTTTTGTGTGACTGTGATATCTTCTCATACATGTAATGTCCCTGCCTGATAACCCAGGTACAATAAGAAAATCATAGCTAGCTTCCTTACAGGTCTCAGACCATAGAAAGTTTCGGTATTAGTGGTCGTAACCATTGGCAACCGATCAAAATAACAGACTATCACCACTAAGAAAGTTAGAGAAAATTATTAAAACTTTGCAGAATTTTTAATTACCTATATTTGCAAAAATGTTTAACTTTTAATTATCTACAATAGATATGATTATAAACATGGGAATACCTTTATACTCGAGCATAAGCCGAATTTTTCAGCCCAGTTTTTGAGCTGAAAAAGCCCCCCTTGGCTTATACTCGAGTCAGCAAAAAAAAATTTGACCAGCCACAATATCAATGTATAGAATCTCCCATAAAATAGTGCAAAATTATTATTTTTTTTTTTTAAATAAAATTAAAAATATAAAAGTTCTAAATCACTCCTTATCCCTAGAATACATATAAAAGTAGAAAATGACTGTGAAACACATACACATTAGGTATCCCTGTGTCTGACAGTGCCCGGTCTACTGAATATAGGGTATCTGCAGTGCTCCTGTTCTGTCGGAAAGGGGTTAATAGGAGCACTGCAGATACCCTACATTCAGTCAGGCTGAATTCCAAGTGGGGGGAAAAAAAAACAGTCCTCAAGCTCAGGGAAGGGGCAGATAGACAACCAAAACATCCCCTCCCCTTCCCCAGCATCTACTGCACCCAAAAAACTCCGACCATTTTAATTTTTAAAATTTACCAGTAGCTGCTGCATTTCCCCTCCCCCTCGGCTTATACTCGAGTCAATAAGTTTTCCCAGTTTTTTTGTGGTAAAATTAGGGGCCTCGGCTTATATTCAGGTCGGCTTATACTCGAGTATATATGTATACGTATATATACGTATGGTATCTAAATATAGATACCATGATGTACATATAGATGTTTAGCTTTCACATTATAAACTGTTTTCTGGCTTCTTTGAGAGAAGGACTTGGGCACAAAGGCAATATGTACTGATGTATAATTGTTTTCATCTATTTCTGTCCGATTTTTTTGGACATAACCAAAAGTATGGAATATTATAGTATTTTCTGAAAAAAAAAAAAGCAGGCAAATGCAGAACCTTTTTTTTTCTGTTTGCATCCGTTCTTTGCATCCATTAACCCCTTACGCTAAATCACGTACATGCATGTCAGGGAATGTGGTTATTTCCCGCATTCCCACGTGCATGTACGTGATGGAGATCCCACGGGCTCAGAAGCAGAGCCTGTGCGATCTCCGTGGGAGGCCGGCTGTATCTGACAGCCAGGCTCCCCCTGTGGCAGCAGGGACGGTGATTGCACCGACCCCCCCCCCCTGTTTAACCCTTAAGGTGCCATGATCAATAGTGATCATGGCACCCTAGGGGTTTGGCCGGCTATAAAGCATGCTGCCGGCTGAATAAGGAGTCCATGTTAGCTGTAATTTACAGCTACACGCTGCTCCTTAATCCTTAAATAGTGTGCTTACAGTATAAATAAAAAATTGTAAAAACGTTTTTTAAAAAATAAAATAATAAAGTGTGTAAAACAAACAAAACAAACACAGTTATGAAACACCCACAAACTCCCTTTTTCTATACAAAGTGAATTACATAAAAAAACAAAAATATTAATTAAAACAATACATGTTTGGTATTGCCGTGTCCGTAACCACCTGTACAATAAAAGTGAAACAATATTTAACCTGCTCAGTGAACGTCGGGAAAAAAAAAACGACAGAAATTAAAGTTTTTTGCACATTTTGCCTTACAAAAAATGCTAAAAGAATTGATCAAAAAGCCATACATCCCCCAAAACAGTACCAATGGAAAGCACAGGATGTCCCGCAAAAAATAAGCCCTCAACCAACTCTGTAAACCGAAAAATAAAAACATTACACATCTCAGAAGATAGCGATGCAAAAATCATTGATTTATGTCCCCAAATGTGTTTTGTTCTGCAGAATTACTAACACATAAAAATAAAATATAAATGAGATATTGCCGTAACCGTACCGACCCACAGAATAAAAGTCACGTTACTTATACTGTACGCTGCATGGCGAAAAATTTAAAAGGTAAAATGCAATGCCAGAATTGCTGTTTTTTTTTTAAGAGTTAATAAAATTTATTCTATAAATTGTAGGCACCCAATAATGGTGTCATTACAAAATACATCTCATGCCGCAAACAACAAGCCCTTATATGGCCAGGTCACCAGAAAATTAAGAAAAATATAGCATCTAGCAATGTGAAGACAAAACCCCCCAAATCATCAATCATTAGAACACAACTGGCTGTGGCAGGAAGGGAATATACAAGCTGTGTGAGTGTATATCAGGGGACACCACAGATTTACAGCTTACAAGGCAAGACACCAGAAGTGACCCCCAAAGTGACCCACAGAGTGACTCCCCCAATCATAGGAGTTACTGGGACATAGTAGGGAATTTGGTGTGTGCAATGTCCTCCGCACAGCTTACATATTCACTTTTCACCATCCGCTGTGCATTCCCGCCTGCAATACTAATACTCACTACACCCACTGGTAAATTCTTTCAGGGGTACAGCTTTCAAAATCTGTAACTCTTTGGGAATTCCACTTTTCTGGTACCTTACAGGCTCATGACAAACATGACATGGTGTCCAGATTCCAAACATCTAAATCTCCAAAAGCCAAATAGCGCTCTTTCCATTCCGAGCCCCACCATGTTCCCATACAGCAGATTATGGCCACATATGGGGTATTGGCGTGTTCAGGAGAAATTGTGTAACAACCTGTGGGGGGCTTTTTCTCCTTTAACCCCTTGTGAAACTGAAAACTTTGGGGTTAAAGGGACATTTTAGTAATTTTTCATTGACACATTCCAATGTTAGTGAAATCTGTGAAACTGCCGTAGGGTCAAAATGCTGAATTCTGTTGTTGAATTCCGTGAGGGGTGTAGTTTCTAAAATGGGGTCACTTTTGGGGGGTTTCCATTGTTTTGGTACTCTAGGAGCTCTGCAAATGAACATGGCGCATTAAAACTATTCCAGCAAAATCTGCTTTTCAAACTCCCTGTGTCGCTCCTTCCCTTCCATGCACTGCCATTTGCCCAAAAATCAGTTTACACCCTCATGTGGGGTATTTCTGTGCACAAGACAAATTGCGTGATAAACTGTCAGATGCATTTTCTAGTGTAACCCTTTGTGAATGTGATAATTTTAGGTCTAAATGAATGTATTAGTGAAAAAAATGAAATGTCTAAATTTCACCTCCATGTTATTTTTATTCTTATGAAAAGCTTAAAGGGTTAACAAACATCCCAAATGCTGTTTTGAATAATTTGAGGGGTGCAGTTTTGAAAATGGTGTGATTTGGGGGTCTTTCTATTATATAGACCTTTATAATTCCTTTCAGAACTGAAGCGGTCCCTAAAGAAAGAGTTTGGAGAATTTTCTTTTAAATCTGGAAAATCTCTCTTACACTTGTAAGCCTTGTAACATCCAAAATAAATTAAAATACAATCAAAAGATGATGCCAATATAAAGCAGAGATATGGTAGATAATATTTATTCATGTATTTGGGTGATATGGTTATCTGCCTGAAAAGCAGAGAATTTCACATTTTGAAAATTGCATTTTTTTCCAAATTTTCATCAAATTTCCTATTCTTTTTTTTAAAGTAAATACAAAAATATTGATTAGTGTTTACCACTAACATGAAGTATAATGTGGTACGAGAAAACAATCTCAAAATCACTTGTATAAGTTAAAGCTTCTCAAAGTTATTGCCATTTAAAGTGACACACGTCAATTTTGAAAAAATAGGCCTGGTCCTTAACTAACTTTTGGGCTTTGTCCTTATGGGGTTAAACAGATCCTAATGGATCCTCACTCTGCGGACATATTTAACACCTTCCCGCCATGAGCATTTTTTCAATTTTCGTTTGTTTTTGACTCACCCCACCCCCTTCCAAACCTCACAACTTTTATATTTTTCCACTCTCAGAGCTATGAGATCTTTTAATGTTTGCGGGACAAATTTTTCTTCCTGATGCTACTATTAAATATTCTGTACAATGTACTAGGAATCTGGAAAAAATTCAGAATGAGGTATATTTGAAGAAAAAGTACATTTTTGCGCCAAAATGACATGTCACCTGTATTCTATTTTCGGTACGATTCTGGGGATACCAAATTTCTATGGTTTTATTTACATTTTAGCCCCTTAAAAATCCAAATCTGTACCAAAACCAAAAATATTTTTTTCTAAAAGTTGCCATATTCTGACACTCATAACTTTTATACACGGGGATGTATAGGGCGTCCTTTTTTGCGGGACCAGGTGTACTTTTTAGTTATATCATTTTGGGGAATTGCTATTGCTTTAATTACGTTTTATTCAAATTTTTATCAAAAGCAAAATGGTGAAAAAAACTGCAGTTTGGCACTTTTGACTTTTTTCCTACTATGGAGTTTACTATTTGGGAAAAATATTTTTATTGATTTGAAATCCATGAAAAAAATGGTAGTTTAGCACTTTTAATTTTTTTTTATTTTTTCATTGTACAGGAAAAATATTTTTATAGATTTGTAGAGTGGGGGTTTTCAGACACAGGGATACCTAATTTGTATGTGTTTCACAGTATTTAAGTACTTTTATATGTGTTCTAGGGAAGGGGGTGTGATTTGAACTTAAAATTTTTAAATTTCTTAAATTTTTTTTTTTTTACTTTTTTTTTTTAACTTTTTTCCCCCAATGAATTAGACCCCCCTAGGGGGCTCTTGAACCCCAGGGGGTCTTATCCCTAATGCAATGCATTACAAAGATAATGCCTTGCAAAAAATATGTCATTTCTTTTGCAGGCTACTGTTACGGTTCTGTATATATATATTTTAAACTTCAGAACCTCTTAGCTGTAGAACACTACAGGCCCAATAGTGGGTGGCTGTATGTCTGAACTCAATGTGAACTACTGCAAAGACACTGCACTACAGTGCGGTACTTAATGTGAACAGTGTATACTGTGCGACACTCCATGTGAACAAGGTGCAACTAAAACCCTGCCAGTTTAGCTCACCGGCCAGGTACACCGGTCAGTACAAGTGAAACACACATGGCTGCCAAGGGTTAACTCTCACCCCAGGCCAGCAAACACACACACTTACCCCTGCGACAGCTAGGGGCCACCACGGAAGTTTAGAACATTCTCCTGCACACAGCTGGGAGTTACCAGGGGAGTTTGCATGCTCTTGCACACAGCTTGGAGCCATCAAACACTCATGCTCCCGCACACAGCTGGGAGCCATACATGAAGTAAGACAGTACACATAGGCTATCTCAGAGACCATACAGTCAGTGAAAAAATTGAGCAAGAAAAAGATTTGATACTCAGCCCAAACGTCGTCGAATCTCGGTTTCCATGTGTAGAGCTCCTTTTCACCGATATATCCTCGGTAAGGCTATGCCCGGAAAGCTAAACTCCCTCGACTCGGAGCAGTAGGCACAAATTTCAAGAGTAAAAAAGATCCAGCAAAAGCAAAGGTAGATGGTTCAATATAGAAAATTTTCTTCTTTATTATAAATCGCACATGCTCAATAAAAACCGCAACGGTACAAACATTTACAAGCAAAAAATAGCGTCAGACTGCGATTTATAATAAAGAAGAAAATTTTCTATATTGAACCATCTACCTTGGCTTTTGCTGGATCTTTTTTACTCTTGAAATTTATCTCAGAGACCATACCTGCTGCAGATCTACAAGCTGTAAAGGCGTCTACCGCTCTTAGCCCTGGTGTAGCTCTAACAGTTCAGGGTTTATAGGTCTCACCTAACAGCACCCAGGAGAAGCAGAGGAACCCCACACAGAGGCCTAGTCTGAAACCTGCCTGAGTACTGGAGCCTATCCCTGCTAACTACTGTCATTCACTCCGTGGACTTTGAGGAGATTTTAGTCAAAGTGTGAGCACCCGGCGGGCGTCGGCTCACGCTATTTAAAGGGAAGTCCCCGCCCAATAGGGGGAGTGGCCATGACCTCACCGCTCATGCTCAGTAGGGTAGAAATGGCACTTAGCTTGTGAGCAGCTCCAATACGTCTGAGCATGCTCAGTAAGGTGAAAGCGGGATGGTTAAACTGACCCGCAGGTGGCACTGTGCGCTATGATAGCAACCTGCGGGACCCAATCCTAACAGCTACAAAGAATAGCCTTCAAAAGAAAATCATTACAGACAGGCCTGGGAACTTTCACAAGGCTCTCGGCTGTCATGGCAATGGGAGGCCAGCCCTGGAGCTTGCTCCGGGTGCTGACGATCCCTGGCAAAATGGCAGTGCCCTTGCGCTGCCGGTAAAATGGTGCCTCAGACATCCGGTGGCTATGGCCATCTGTAAAAAACCAGCAGGGCTAAAGGAATCCATGTGTGAATGCTTACACTGTCGTAGCAATGCTCATGACTTATTCTTGAAGACCAGTTTGAGACAGTACATTGCCGACTTACAGCACATCATGTTCTCAGTGCAGAACTCTTATTTTACATTATCTGAACATGAAGAAAGTGAGAACTTTTATGTTTATCTGCACTAGGGCCCAGAATTTTAAAATGTTCCCTGGCAAACTCTATTTGTATAGAACAAGTAAGGAAGTCATAATTAAATAAAAAGTAAAATACTTCTAAACAAAAGTGAAGCTTTATTCTCCTTTTCTCATACTACCAGTCAATCCACGGTCTCCCAATGTTTGTATATTTAAAATGTTCATTACACTTTGTTCTGTAGTAAAATGATCCAGGGAGTCAAAATGAAGGGATTGAAGGCACTTGATAAAACTACAAAGGATTTTCTTGCAACAGTGATTTATAACTTATGACATATGAGAGATGCAGAATGAGGATCAGACAGTCAGGCAAAGGCAAGTCTGTGGATTTGTTGGCAAAAAAATATTTGACCCCGATTTGGTCTTTTAAGGAGATGAGAAGACAACTGCATATTCATGAGTAAAAGTGATTTAGTTCTGTTTTTAGAGCAAACTCAACAGCATAACCAGGTATTTTAAATATGAAGATGATTGAACTTGAATGTTAACAAAGCAAAAAGAAATTTTTTTTTGTAACTTCAGTCAAGTAGAATTTTTTTTTTTTTATAAGAATAATCACAAAGTGGGCATATTAAGGTCACTGATAAATGGAGTAGATTTTGCCAAGATGATTAAAGAGCCTTGTCATAAAACTACATATGCTGTGCTGTATGATGAAGCTCTCCATAACATGAGTTCACTAATAAAAAATATTTTATCTTAATAAAGTGCAGAAACTAGGATTTATGGTTTTATTATCTCAGAATAAAGAAATGATACATTTAAAATTGACTTCCTCCATGAAAGATTACTTGGAATCTATAACAGACTTTAAATACTAGTGAATATCATTGCCAGAAGTTTCAAACATTTGTTTAATATCCTGGTCAGACTTGTTCAGTAGCAGAAGTGATTTGAAATATTTCCATAATGTAGAATGGCATTTCAACATTATAGTTGTGAACATATGACCCCTTTTTATTGTTTAAGGCTGCTTTCAAGAAATAGCATTTTTTTTGAAAAGACACCACTTTTTTTATGCCATTTTATGAGTATGTATTTTTTTTTCATTTCAATTGTGCAATCAGATGTTTAACTGAAGGGTCATTCCCATCTGAGTAAATCACTCCCGGGATGTGAATAACCGTCTACAAGTCTCAAGCAGGACTTACAGAAATGGCTCAGTAAAGGATTTTGCTCTATGTCAATTTTTGGTGAAATCTGCGCCGTCGTCTCCTATGGAGATGCTGACTTAGGTGTGAACCTAACCATAGGAAAACAGCGTGGCACAGCTGAGCTACATTGTTTCCCTAGCTGTACAGTTATGGAAACAGTATAGTTAAATGTGTGACACTGTTTCTGTAGCTCCCATTCACTTCTGTGGGAGTTAAGGAATAGAGATGAGCGAACACCCAAATGTTCGAAGTTCGAAATCCGATTCGAACAGCTACTCACTGTTTGACTGTTCGAACGGGTTTCGAACCCCATTATAGTCTATGGGGAACATATACTCGTTAAGGGGGAAACCCAAATCCGTCTCAGGAGGGTCACCAAGTCCACTATGACACCCCAGGAAATGATGCCAACACCCTGGAATGACATGGGACAGCAGGGGAAGCATGTCTGGGGGCATAAAAGTCACTTTATTACATGGAAATCCCTGTCAGCTTGCGATTTTCGCAAGCTAACTTTTTCCCATAGGAATGCATTGGCCAGCGTTGATTGGCCAGTCTCCAGGATTCGGCCAATCAGCGCTGGCTCTACCGGAGGAGGCGGAGTCTAAGATCGCTGAACACCAGTCTCCATTCAGGTCCGACCTTAGACTCCGCCTCCTCCGGCAGAGCCAGTGCTGATTGGCCGAAGGCTGGCCAATCAACGCTGGCCAATGCATTCCTATGGGTATGCAGAGACTCAGCAGTGTTGAGCCAGTTCTGCTCAACTACACCGTGTGCCGGTCAGCTCTGCTGTGCGAGCTCGGCATACACTCAGCTCTGCATCACCGCTGGCGTTGGCCAGCGATGATTGGCCAGTATACAGAATCAGTATACAGAATCAGCAGAACCCTTGTGCACACTCGGCTCTGCTACATCAGAGCCGAGGGTGCGCTTGAACCCTTGTGCACACTCGGCTCTGCTACATCAGAGCCGAGGGTGCGCTTGAACCCTTGTGCACACTCAGCTCTGCTACATCAGAGCCGAGGGTGCGCTTGAACCCTTGTGCACACTCGGCTCTGCTACATCAGAGCCGAGGGTGCACTTGAACCCTTGTGCACACTCAGCTCTGCTACATCAGAGCCGAGTGTGCGCATGAACCCTTGTGCACACTCAGCTCTGCTTCATCACGCTAATAGAATGGATTGGCCAGCGCTGATTGGCCAATGCATTCAATTAACGTGATGAAGCAGTGCTGAATGCGTGTGCTTAGCTCAACTACTCCACCGGCGTAGTTTTGCTAAGCACACACATTCAGCTCTGCTTCATCATGCCAATAGAATGCATTGGCCAGCGCTGATTGGCCAGAGTACATAATTCAGCCAATCAGTGCTGGCTCTGCTGGAGGAGGCGGAGTCTAAGGTCGGACCTGCATGGAGACTGGTGTGGAGCGATCTTAGACTCCGCCTCCTCCAGCAGAGCCAGCGCTGATTGGCCGAATTATGAACTCTGGCCAATCAGCGCTGGCCAATGCATTCCTATGGGAAAAAGTTTATCTCACAAAAAACACAATTACACACCCGATAGAGCCCCAAAAAGTTATTTTTAATAACATTCCTACCTAAATAAAGGTTATCCCTAGCTATCCCTGCCTGTACAGCTATCCCTGTCTCATAGTCACAAAGTTCACATTCTCATATGACCCGGATTTGAAATCCACTATTCGTCTAAAATGGAGGTCACCTTATTTCGGCAGCCAATGACTTTTTCCGATTTTTTTCAATGCCCCCGTTGTCGTAGTTCCTGTCCCACCTCCCCTGCGCTGTTATTGGTGCAAAAAAAGCGCCAGGGAAGGTGGGAGGGGAATCGAATTTTTTTGGAGTTTGCCACGTGGTGTCCATATGGAATCAAACATCTCAAACAGCCTGATATCCGATCGAACATGTGTTCGATAGAACACTGTTCGCTCATCTCTATTAACCGGTTAAGGACCGCTGGCCGTAAATTTACGGCCAGCAGTCCTGGTCTCTAAGACCAGCCGATAATAAATTTACGGCCGGTCTTCAGAGACTCACTAGGCAGGGGGTGGGGCGGGGGGAGGGCAGGGGTTAGGTGTTACTGACACCTAACCACCCCCTCAACAACGTTCAGTCGGACTCAGTTCCGACTGAACGCTTTAACCCTTTCGATCCTGCCGTGAAACATCACGGCGCGATCGAAAGGGATCCGCCGCAGATTGAAGCTGATCGGCACCCCCCGTGGCGAGATCGGGGGGTGCCGATGTCAGTAGAAGGTAGTCTGGGGTCTGGCCAGTGACCCCAGACTACCGGAGCCCCCACATACCTGGTTGATCCTGCCGACCGATGGAGGAAGTGAGCGATGTGTCTCACTTCCTCTGCTGCTTGCAGGACACGAGCAGGCTCATGTCCTGCTCGTGTCTTGCAAGCTACTATACAGAATCAGTTGGTGCTTTCATCAAAGCATCAACTGATTCAAGTGTCCTAAATGGACACATGAAAAAGTTAAAAAAAAAAAAAAGTTAAAAAAAAAATAAAGTGTATGAAAAAAGTTATAAAGCCCAAAAATCCCTTTTTCTCTATACAAAATGAATTATATAAAAAAAGGTACAAAAAATTAATAAAAACAATGCATATTTGGTATCGCCGCGTCCGTAACAACCTGTACAATAAAACTGAAATAATATTTAATGTATACGGTGTACATCTGAAAAAAAAAAACGGAAAAAACCCACCGGAAGTAATGATTTTTCACCATATCACCTTACAAAATATGCTATAAAAAGTGATCAAAAAATCATATGCACCCCACAACAGTACCAATAAAAAGCGCAGGTTGTCCCGCAAAAAATAAGCCCTCAACCAACACTGTCAACCGAAAAATAAAAATGTTACGCCTCTCAGAAGATGGCGATGCAAAAATCACTGATTTATGTCCCCAAATGTGTTTTTGTTCTGCAGAATTAGTATCGCATAAAAAAATACTATAAATGAGGTATCGCCGTAACCGTACCGACCCGCAGAATAAAGGCTACATGTTACTTATACTGTACGCTGCATGGCGCAAAATTTAAAGGGTACAACTCAATGCCAGGATTGATTTTTTTTTTATTTTTTTTTTAAATCCAGCAAGAAAGAGTTAATAAAATGTATTCAGTATGTTGTAGGCACCCAAAAATGGTGTCATTACAAAATACATCACATCCCGCAAACAACAAGCCCTTATATGGCCACGTCACCAAAAGAATAAAGAAAATATAGCATCTACCAATGTGAAGACAAAAAACCCCAAAATCGCCAAATTATTAGAATACAACTGGCGGCGTCAGGAAGGGAATGTATAAGCAGTGTGAGCGAATATCAGGGGACACCCCAGATTTACAGCTTATGAGGGAACAGACACCAGAAGTGACCCCCAAAGTGACCCCCAGAGTGACTCCCCCAATCATAGGAGCTACTGGGACATAGTAGGGAATTTGGTGTCTGCAATGTTCTCCGCACTGCTTATATATTCCCTCTTCGCCATCCGCCGTGCAGTCACGTCCGGATACTAATACTCACTACACCCCCTGAGAAATTCTTTGAGGGGTGCAGTTTTCAAAATGGGGTCACTCCTTTGGGGAATCCACTTTTCTGGTACCTTACAGGCTCTACAAACATGACATGGCGTCCAGATACCAAACATCTGAATCTGTACTCCAAAAGCCTCATCGCGCTCCTTCCCTTCTGCGCCCTGCTGTGTGCCCAAACTGCAGTTTATGCCACATGTATGACACTGGTGTACCCCGGATAACGGACGTAATGTCATATGTGGGAATAAACTGATATTAGGGCACAGCCAGACACAGAAGGGAAGAAGGGTTATTGGGTTTTTGGAGCGCAGACGGTTTGGTTTTTGGATGCCATGACACTTTTGCACAGCTGAAACGCCAGTAAAGTGGAATCCCCTGATATGAGACCCTATTTTGGAAACTACACCCCTGAAGGATTTATCCAGGGGTACAGACAGCATTTTTAGCCCCCAAGTTTTGCTATAACTTATTATCCATAAATGAATACGAAGCGGATTGTGAGAGGTGAAAATGACCATTTTTCCAGGAATACATAATTTCTGTGCGTAATATATTGTGCCCGACTTGTATCAGAGATGAACGCTCTGAAAGCTGTTGTGCCCGGGATACCACCCGCTTACCAGTTTTTGGAGTGTCTCTGCTGACATAAGTTGGGCACAACATATCGGGTACTGAAATGGCGAATCTCTGGAAATTTTTCATTTTTAACTTCTCATTATCAGTTGCGATTTCATTTCTGGAAACTAAATAAATGCAACACTCAAGGGTTAAAAATTCTCGCTACTCCATTTGATAAATCCCATCAGTGGGCTAGTGTCCAAAATAGGGTGACATGTCTGCGGATTCCACTTTATTGACAATTCAGGGGCTTTGCAAAAGTGACGTCCAAAAACCAAACTGTGCTCCAGAAACCAAAATAGCGCTCCTTCCCTTCTGCGCCCTGCTGTGTGCCCAAACTACAGTTTATGACACATGTATGACACTGTTGTACCCGGGATAACGGACGTAATGTCATATGTGGGTATAAACTGATATTAGGGCACATGTATGACACTGGTGTACCCGGGATAACGGACGTAATGTCATAAGTGGTTATAAACTGATATTAGGGCACAGACGGACACAGAAGGGTTATTGGGTTTTTGGAGCACAGATGGTTTGGTTTTTGGATGCCATGACACTTTTGCAGAGACCCTAAACTTGCCCCTACAAAATGGGGTTTACAGTTACCTCCAGGTCTCTCCAAAAGGAACATGGCCCCCAGAAAGTCCCTCTAAATCTGTACCCCAAAAGCTAAAAAGCGCAGTGCTCCTTCCCTTCTGAGCCCTGCTATGTACCCAAGCAGCAGTTTACACCCACATATATATTTTTTTGCCCCTCGGGATGGCCCCTTAATAGTTTTAGGAGTGCAGGTCTCTGACAACACAAAGTGGGTGCAACGTATTGAGCACCGAAATGGCATATTTCTTTCAAAATTTCAATTTTCATTTTGGACATTCATTTTTTGGAAGCATTTTAGGCACAAAATGATAATACCCCTTGATTCATTCCATGACAGGTGTAGTTTATAAAATGGGGTCACTTTTGAGGGGTTTCCATTGTATTGGTACTTTAGGGGCTCAGCAAATGTGACATGGCCCCTCAAAACTATTCCAGCCACATCTGCCCTCCAAAATCCAAATACCTCTCTTTCCATTCTGAGCCTCACCATGTACCCATACAGCAGATTATGGCCACATATGGGGTATTGCCGTGTTCAGGAGAAAATTTGTAACAAACTGTGGGGGGCTTTTAATTCTTTAACTACTTGCAAAATTAAAAATATGGCGCTAAATGGACGATACATTGTGAAAAAAAAAGTAATTTTTCATTTTTACGTCCCAATGTTAATAAAATCTGTGAAACAGCTGTGAGGCCAAAATGCTCACTATACCCCTAGATAAATTCTATGAGTGGTGTAGTTTCCAAAATGGGGTCACTTTTAGGGGGTTTCCACTGTATTGGTACTCTAGGGGCTCTGCAAATGCGACATGGGACTTGAAAAATATTCCAGCAAAATCTGTCCTTCAAAAGCCAAATAGCGCTCTTTCCATTCTGAGCCCCACCATGTTCCCATACAGCAGATTATTACCACATATGGGGCATTTCCGTGTTCAGGAGAAATTGTTTAACGAACTTTATGGAGCTTTTTCCCCTTTATCCTCTTGTGAAAATGAAAAATTTGGGGCTAAATTGACAGTTTATTGGAAAAAAAGTAATTTTTCATTTTCATGCCCCAATGTTAATAAAATCTGTGAAACAGCTGTAGGGTCAAAATGCTCACTATACCCTTTCATATGTTCTGTGGGGGGTGTAGTTTCCAAAATGGGGTCACTTTTAGGGGGTTTCCACTGTATTGGTTCTCTAGGGGCTCTGCTAATGCGACATGGCACCTAAAATTATTCCAGCAAAATCTGCCATCCAAAAGCCAAATAGCGCTCCTTCCATTCTGAGCCCCGCCATGTTCCCATACAGCAGAATATGGCCACAGATGGGGTATTGCCGTGTTCAGGAGAAATTGTTTAACAAACTGTGGGGGGCTTTTACTCCTTTATCCCCTTGTGAAAATTAAAACTTTGGGGATAAAGTGACATTTTAGTAATTTTTCATTTACACATCCCAATGTTAGTAAAATCTGTGGAACAACTGTAGGGTCAAAATGCTGACTATACCCCTTGATGAATTCTGTGAGGGGTGTAGATTCTAAAATGGGGTCACTTTTGGAGGGTTTCCATTGTTTTGGTACTCTAGGGGCTCTGCAAATGAGGCATGGTGCCTGAAAATTATTCCACAAAATCTGCTGTTCACACACCCAGTGTCGCTCCTTCCCTTCCATGCACTGCTGTGTACCCAAAAATCAGTTTACGCCCACATGTGGGGTATTTCTGTGTACGGGAGAAATTGCATAACAAAATGTGAGATGCATTTTCTCCTTTAACCCTTTGTGAATGTGTTAATTTTAGGTCTAAATGAATGTATTAATGAAAAAAAATGAAATGTCTAAATTTCACTTCCATATTATGTTTATTCTTATGAAAAACTTAAAGGGTTAACAAACATCCCAAATGCTGTTTTGAATAATTTGAGGGGGGTAGTTTTGAAAATGGGGTGATTTATGGGGGTTTCTATTATATAGGCCTTTATAATTCCTTACAGAACTGAGCGGTCCCTAAAAAATTGGTTTGGAGAATTTTCTTGCAAATCTAGAAAATCGCTGTTACACTTGTAAGCCTTGTAACGTCCAAAATAAATTAAAAGACAATCAAAAGATGATGCCGATATAAAGCAGAGATATGGGAGATAATATTTATTCATGTATTTGGGTGGTATGACTATCTGCCTGAAAAGCAGAGAATTTCACATTTTGAAAATTGCAATTTTTTCCAAATTTCCATCAAATTTCCTAGTTTTTTTATAAATAAATACAAAAATATTGATTAATATTTACCACTAACATGAAGTATAATGTGTTACGAAAAAAACAATCTCAAAATCATTTGTGTAAGTTAAACCGTCTCAAAGTTATTGCCATTTAAAGTGACACATGTCAGTTTTGAAAAAAAAGGCCTGGTCTTTAACATACTTTTGGGCCTGGTCCTTAACCGGTTAAGGAAGCCTTTAATAACAGCAATGCTCTCCCATACTAGTAGTTGGAACTTGTGGGCAGTTATTCCCATTTCAGCAATGATTTGACCATAAAAAAAAATTAGAACAAAAAGACAAGTTACAGACGCTCAATTACTCCTTCTCTGAAATAAATTTCCTAGACACAGTCATTAAGATACAGGACAACAAAATTGAGACATCACTGTATCGGAAATCAATTGACCACCCAACCTACCTAAGATGGGATAGCTTTCATCCGAAACACAAAGAATTCCATTGTCTACAGCCAGTCTATCAGATACCATCGCATAGTTCAGACCCTGCGAACTGAGAAAACCATAAAAGACATTCTCTGAACTGATAAGAACATTGCACACTGATAAATTGTTTATTTGTATGTAGCAATAACCAATAACCTTCTTCCACCCTCCCTCCTAGAATTCTATTCCTGAGTGTCCCTTTGTACATAAATATGCATCCTTCAGAAATTGTTTTTATATATACTTGAAGAAGAATCCGAGCGCTTCGAAACGTTGTAAATCTGTCATCATTATTAGTTAGTCATTAAAAAAGGTATCAACTACTGCAGACTCTCAAGTTTTTTGTTTTTTATACATCAGTGACCATGTGAGTTATGTCACCATTCCCTCCATTCTGCTTACTCCCAGTGGATAAAAATCAGTCCATGGTCATGTGATGAACACACAGGTTTATTATACAAACAATAACACTTGTCTCTCAATATTGGTCTGAAAGTGGACAACCCTTTTAACGCTGCTGACAAAAACATATTATTATCAACATATTTACAAAGTTTTGTGTATTCCTATTTCAGGCATACATTTATGAAACACGTTCCAGCACATACCTGCAAAAGCTTCCAGAACACTCAGAATCTGTCATCAATGTAGCATTCAATCCAGCTATTCCACAGGTATGGCTCATATGATGATTTATTAAATATTCAATACAATCTCTTTAAATACAGTGAAGTAATGATTATCACAGTTTTTGTAATTGAGTTATAAAGCATTAAGCTGCAACAGAAGGGTAAGATGTATTTGAGCCTTATGTGCAAGGTCGGATGCTAAGTTATAAAACCATCTTTCTGCAGGAGTACTTTGCCTTGTACTATAATTTACATAATCATAATGAATGACTCTCTTGTATTAAACTCCCTCAACACTTTTAAGTTATATATGAAATAGAAATAATGTGGGCTATACATTATGTAATAAACTGTGATATACTTTGCATGAAAAATGGTTTCAGCAGTGATGCCGTCCTCTTTCTCTACGTGTCTCTGCTTGTTGCAGATTTTGTCGGAGATGCTGTGTGTTCCCTTTAAAAAGAGTCACTGTAATACACCAAAGGCATAGCAAGGGGGTTCTGCTGTAGCATTTGCTCTAAGTATAGTCAAGTAGAAATATGGAGCTGAACCATTACAAAATAAATGGGAGAGAATAACAGAAAAACTGATTTAACCTTGGCCATAGGAGAGAAAATACCAACACACTTAAAGGGGCTCTATCATTGGGAAAAGTCATTTTTAACTAATCACATACTTTTTTATTTCTACGCTCTCAGAGCCATATGAGGTCTTAATGTTTGTGGGACAAATTTGTCTTCATGATGCCGCCATTAATTATTCTGTGCAATGTACTAGGAAGCTGGAAAAAGAAAATCTGAGTGGGGTGGATTTGAAGAAAAAGGCATTTGTGCTACTTTCTTACAGCCTTCGTTTTTTCAGCGATCACTGTGCAGCGAAAATGACGTCACCTGTATACTATGTTTTGGTCCGATTCCAAGGATACCAAATTTATATGGTTTTACTTATATTTAAACCCCTTAACATAAATTCCAAACTGTGCCAATTTTTTTTTTTCTAAAACTCACCATATTCTGACACCCATAACTTCCGTGTACGGGGATGCATAGGACGTCTTTTTTTGCGGGACCAGGTGTACTTTTTAGTTATACCATTTTGGGGAAATGCCATTTCTTTGATCGCTTTTTATTCAAATTTTCAACAGAAGCAAAACAGTGAAAAAACGGCGGTTTGGCACTTTTGACTATTTTTCCCACTACAGCGTATACCATACAGGAAAAATATTTTTATTGATTTGTACAACGGGTGTTTTTGGACACAGGGATACCTAATGTGTATGTGTTTCACAGTATTTAAGTACTTTTATATGTGAATTTTTAATACTTTTTTTTTTTTTTTCAATTATTAGACCCCCTAGGGGTCTTGAACCCCAGGGAGTCTGATCACTAATGCATAGTGGAGCTACATAGAGTAGCCTGCAATAGAACATATTGAATGACAGGCCGGGGAGCCTTCATAAGACTCCTGGCTGTCATAGTCCGCTTTGACCGAGGTGCCAGAAGGGTTAATTCCCATAATCGGTGCAGGCACAGATCATGGGCATTAACACCAGATGTCTGCTGTATAAAACTACTACTATTACGGCAGATGTCGGAAAGGGTTAAAGTAAAGATGGTTTAGTTATCATGATAGACCATTCTATATTCTCTGAACTAAGTTCACACTGAGGATGCCATGAATTGTTGCTTTGCTTCAAAACAGTCTAGGTGATGCAATTTCCTCATATAATACAGCTTTAGTTAAATGCTTGTGGTTTACAATAATGGGATAATGATTTCGATTATCATTCCACATGAAATGTTTTTGTACACCGGAGGTAACTTCAGTTTTTGAAGAAAATTCTCTTTTAACAAGATGGAGTAAGTAAGACTTAAAAATAGCAACTAATGTTAATACCAGACGGTTATGTATGTAGAATAGAAAATGGCTTTCACTAACAATAGTTCCAAACTGCTTTGCTTAGTTATTTTAACCCTTTCCCGACATCTGCTGTACTACTACAGCGGATGCTGGGTGTTTGAAGATGGTGGCCGCTCGAGAGGCTGGTGGCCTCCATAGCCGCTGGGTGTTTGCTGTTTTATACAGCAGACACCCGGTGATAATGCCCGCACTACCCCCTCTGGTGCCTCGGCAAAGCTGACCGAGGCGCTATTTTATCGGCGGTGCGTGGGCGACGCCCTTTTTCCTGGGACCGGCGGCACCCAGAGCAAGCTCTGCAGCCGTTTTCCCATGGCTATGGCAGCAGGCTCCCAGGCCTGTATTTCAGTTTTTTCTATTGCACATACTCCACTTTTCAGTACAGGGAACATTGTCTGTTAGGACTGTGCAGCAGGTGCAGCCAAGGGATCAAGGTTGCAGCCTGTTCTGCTGTTTCTGCTCAGTCCAGCATGCATGGGGTTAATCCCCTTGCAGTCGATAGGTGTGGTTGGTCTTCTGACTGATGGTGGTACTAGCCTGTGAGCACCTGGCGTGGACACTTGGGCTTGGTGTTTAGACCCGCCTACCCTCTATTTAAGGAGGCAGGTCTGTTCGCCCAGTGCCTTAACTCATAATTGTGCCTTAGTTAGTTAGTTAGTTAGTTAGTTAGAATCTCCACTTTATGTTGAAATTGTTGGAACCCTTCCCTTAGATAGAGTTGTGGGAATCTCCTCCCTGAGTTACTATTGTGGGAAACTCCTACCTTAGTTGGGCTGCTACCTGTAGTTCTGCAACAGCAGGTGGCTGTGGTGGGTGCAGCCCAGAAGGTTACTGGGAGCACATGGTCTTAGTAGTTTGTTTGTCTAGCAGTGCTGTAACTGCTAAGACTTATTTGTCTAGCAGTGCTGTAACTGCTAAGACTTAGAATTCCTTTAAGTGGCTGCTTTGTTCTGCAGTGGTAGCTTCTCTGTGAGGTAACAGGGAGCACCTAGTTTGTAGTGTAGCCCGGCAGTGAGGTTAACTGTTGGCCCGTGTTCACACCAGCGTGCCCTGCAGTTCAGAGCCCAGTTGGGCTCCGCAAGCTTTGTTTATTTTAGCTCTTTTTAAGCAAGCCTGCTGACCCTAACACTGTCCTACTATCAGCTGAGTATGACACTGTGTACGTCCACCCCGTAGACGTGCCAGTTCTGCTCAGCCTAATGTAATTATGTCCTCTTACTGATAGTAATGCAGGGCGCTGTCACAGCATCTTTCCCCTGCTGCTGCTGATGGGCCAATTCCTCACAGCAAACAGTGTCTGAAATGCAAAATGGTTACTGTCACACACTAATAACTGCTTCTTCCTCTTTGGCTGCTGAGTACATGTGTTTGCAGTACCATGTGGTTGACAGGGAAACACAGTGGTACGCAATCCCTATTAGATAAGTAGCTGCACTACAAGTAGGTGTTATTCTGCCCCTTTTTTTTCTTTTTTTTTAAATTTTTAAACGGCTGCAAGTTGCAAAATTTCAGTGATGAATCAGAGCATTCCGGGAGGGAAAAATATGTAGGGATGCACTAGGGTTGCTTACAGAGCATAGACTGTGCACAGCACTTGTAAGAACACGCAATATTTTGTGAGTAATATGGGATAGGTCCTCGGGTGCAGTATAGAGTCAGCTATCATGGACTTCTTCTAAGGACATACACTCCAGAGGTCTGTAACTATAATGAAACTGTCTGCCCACTGATTCATTTTAGGGAGAGAGAGAAAAGAGACAGTGTGCGCACTAAGTGCAGTATTATCATTAAAGATGTTGAGGTATCTAGATAATAACTGTGGTGCCAGATGGCCTCTCACCTTGTGAGGTTGTTTCGGTCACAACACCCTATATTGCATGTAGATAACAAGACAGGGGCAACAGCGGTTCAACCTGTTTACACTGGAGGAGGAAACAATGGAAAACAACAACAGGGTCCACAAGAGGGAGTCCGCGCTCACTGGAAGCCAGAAGGAAGGTTGTGTTGACAAATCCAAGTAAACAGTAACATTCAGAGATGAGCGAACACTGTTCGGATCAGCCGATCCAAACAGCACGCACCCATAGAAATGAATGGAAGCACCTGTGACACTGACTTTGCCGGTGGCCGGCCAGCGTCACAGGTGTTTCCATCCATTTCTATGGGTGCGTGCTGTTCGGATCGGCTGATCCGAACAGTGTTCGCTCATCTCTAGTAACATTTTATTATGATGAATAGAAACAGAAAAGCACGACGCGTTTCGGGCCAACTAAAAGCCCTTTCTCAAGTGCGAATTTACTCTGCTCTGGAAGGCAATGCTTGGAGTGGTGCTCAGTAGTAGAGTCCAAAAAAACTGCTACTGAGCACCACTCCAAGCATTGCCCTCCACAGCAGGACAACGAGCGCAGTTGTGAAAGCGCCCTCACTGTGATAAGTTTGTTTGTCTTGGATTAGAGTAGGATCCTAGTTGTTTACTGTCTATAGTGGTGGTTTTTTATTGGAATTATGTTTTAAGTTATATTTTAACCTCAAATAATTAATCGGCCAGTATTTAGTACATTTTTTTGTGTATTCCAAGTTTTGTGTTCCTTTACCCTATTAACTCCTGTTGGAACACCAACATCATAGCTAGCTCCGATCTCAGCAGATTAACCTCTTAGATGCCTAGTCATTGAGAGGGGCTTTCTTCTGTCATTCCATTGCTCTCCTGCGACATGATTTCAGGCTACCAAGCACTACTAGGTCAGCTGGGGGCCTGTGAATGTAATACATCAATAGGAAAATTAAAAGGTTTATGGCTCTTTAAAAAAAATAATAAATTGTTCAGTTAATAAGTAACAAATATGCTTGGTTGTTATAGGTTTAAAGCTTAATACACAGTGGGATTTTATGAACTTGAACTAAGTGTATATGAGACATAGCAGTGTATCAGTGCTAAGGTTACTGCAGTTCATATGAAACTATTCTGGTACACAGATTAATGCTTAATTGTTTTTTCCATTTGCTGCTGCTTTGCCATATCCCTTTGTAAGATTTAAATGGGAAGTATTAACCCTTCGCTCCTTTCACTATAACGGCTTCAGTCAGTACAGTATTAAATGTGGTGAAAATGTGGGAAATGTAAATCTATCAGTTTAGTGTCATTGTTCAAATGCCTCATACCCTTTTCACCCTAACTCCAGCTTTTATGAAATGTTAATAGGTACTGCTCCAATGATTCCAGCGCACATGCAATTCCATTTCTATGGGGGCGTTCACACTACCGTCGGTGTCCGACATGTAGTGTCCGCTCCTAGTGTGCATGCAGGGTTCCTCTGTCCACTTGAGAAGTCGGACATCTTCACTTGCGGACAGGAAAGGACGGGCACGGAGTTCAAAAGAACGCACCCGATGCCCATTGAAATAAATGACAGGTGTCACGGACACAGCTAGTGTTCGCTCCTAGTGTCCGTGACAGATTTGGAGCGGACACTAGGAGCGGACACTACATGTCGGACACCGACGGTAGTGTGAACGCTCCCTAAGCTATCACTGCAGTTAGTTTTGGAACAAGATAAGCATATGGTGCATACATATTATAGCATTTGATTTGTAGTAAGGCAGCATATGAGTTGAATGAAGGAGATACTGGCAACAAAATGGGTTATATCCTTAATTTGCAGTTTCCACTTGCAGAAAAAATGTTATTATAAACTGCTGTTCACATAAAATTAGGAATTGAAAACACATTTTCAAGATGTTCACAATGGGACATATTTTCCTTCCACTTGAAAGAATGTTTAGAACAAATGAACATTTGATTAAATTACACACGCAAAATGATTTTCATTACCAGGCAGTCTAAACCACACAGAGGTAAAATTCAGATTCCAGAAAAACAGAGGAAAACGTCAGGGAATGCGGGTAATTATCGGATCCCCACATATATGTCCATGATGGAGATTGCAAGGGCTCAGAAGCAGAGCCTGTACTATCACCGCAGGAGCTCGGCTATAACTAACAACCATGGCTCCTCCTACAACAGCTGGGGCACTAATAACACCAATTCGATTATTAACACCAATTATTTATTAAACTGTGTTGTAAAAACGATGCTGTTAAAAAATACAACTGATCCCACAATAAACAAGTCCACATATGGCTATGTCAGCATAAAATTCAGAAACTTACGTCTCTTGGAATATGACGGAAAAATGAAAAATAATGCTTGAGAAATGAATTGGTGCATAACTGTGGAACTATAAAGTGCATCATGATAAAAGGTGGAATTAAATATAAAATGGGTGTCTAAGTAAGAGAACTCCTATCCAAATGCCCTAATATGGTATATGGACATTATAAAGAGGATTTATAGAAGGGCCTTTTTGGTGGACACGACACATCTTTGTATTGTAAGGATAGTGAGTGATGTGTCAGAGCTTCAGTTGGTGCTGCTTTAGCTCTCATCTGTAGATTATAAGCAATAACGCAAATTTCTTAAGACAGGCATATCCTGTACACCATTTAGAACAGTGCTTCTCAACCTTTCTAATGCCGTGACCCCGCAATACAGTTCCTCATGTTGCAGTGACCCAATTCATTTTGGAATGTGCGTCCATAACAGCGTGCGTTCCAGCTGAATAACGTTGCTGTAGACAGTAGTACGGCTTCTGAGTGGCTAAAGCCATCGGAAATATGTATTTTCTGATGGCTTTAGGCATACCTCCCAACTTTTGAAGATTATAAAGAGGGCCGAAATATGCGGCGCCCACTTTTATGTTGACTCCGCCCATTTTCATTCATTTTTCATGTGCTCCCACACAGTATAATCCTCCTACAGTCACCCGTAAATTATATGTCCCCTCGCCATCTCTCCCCCAGTTTCATATAACCCCTTCATCTGCCACCAGTTTCATGTCCCCCCCTCCATCTCTGTCCCCAGTTTCATGTCCCCCCATCTCTGCCCCCAGTTTCATGTTCCCACCTCCATCTCTGCCCCAAGTTTCATGTCCCCACCTCCATCTCTGCCCCCAGTTTCATGTCCCCCCATCTCTGTCCCCAGTGTCATGCCGTACCCCCCTTCATCTGCCCACAGTTTCATGTCCCCCATCTCTTCCCCCAGTTTTATGTCCCCATCTGTTCCCCAGTTTTATGTTCCCCCATCTCTGCCCAGAGCTTCATGTCCCTCCATCTCTGCCCCCGGTGTCATGCCGTCCCCCCCTTCATCTGCCCCTTCATTATGTTCCACCTTAATGTTTAAAACAAACAAAAAAATACTCATATACTCACCTTCCAACGCTCCCCCGCCATTCTCTCCGCAGTCTTGCTTACTCATATAGTTGTAGGCGCGATGTGGCTACACATGTAGAAGTCGCAGCACAGCATTAAAGCAGGAGCTGGCTGTGACAGCTCCTGCTTTAATTGCCTGTGTGTTCAACTCATCAGCGTCCTCCGGGCGCCGATAAGTTGAAACCGGGACATACCTCCCACCGACCGGACGGTTGGGAGGCATGCTTTAGGCGACCCCTGTGTTTTGGTCCTTCGACCCCCGCCGGGGTCGCGACCCACAGGTTGAGAACCGCTGATTTAGAATATGTCAGAATATAGCATATTATTTAACCATTTTCATGTACATGTACATCAGAGACTGCAGGTAATTAATGCATCCACGCACACATGTTTGTGATAGTGATTGAGTGGACTCAGAAGCAGAGCCTGTGCGATAACCCCAGGAGCCTGTTGTAACTGACAGCCATGCTCCTGCTGCAACAGTCAGAATGGTAGTAACACTGATCTTGGCTGTTTACCCCTTAAGATGTTGTGGTCAGCAGCGAGTGCAACATCATAGTTGTTTGTCAGAGTAACTGACACTCCCAAGACCTGCTAGAGCAGGGGTCGGAAACCTTTTTGGCTAGGAGAGCCATGAACACCACATATTTCAAAATGTAATTCCGTGAGAGCCATATAAAAAGCTGTTGCTAACCAATTATGAATAAAGTACTACTTACCATTAACATGACTTCTGGTGTTGCATGGATTTGCCGATGGCTTTGTAGTCTGGTTGATACGTGGTGAGGTTAAGCTTCATGCAGGCGTTGAGACTTCCATCCGTTAAACGTGTTTGTAGTTTGGTCTTAAAAGGGCTCTATCATTAGATTTTGGCCATTTTAGATAATCATATGCCTGAATAGCCTTTAAAAAGCCTATTCAGGTGCTGCTAATCATAAAAACCCCTGTTTTTATGATTTATCGGTAAAACAGATATGCAAACTCTCAGTTCTCCACAAGAAAATGGCGCTCAGGCATGCTTACTGCGCATGCCCGAGATTTCAATTCCCTACCGCTGAGAATACAGATGCTGGAGGCGATTACTCACAGGGAGGAGGACTTAGAGGTCAAGCAACGCTGGGGGGGGGGGGGGGGGGGGTGCACGGAATGCCCAGGGTGAATGGAGGGACTCATTAGCATATCCATTTTATCAGTAAATCATAAAAACGGGGAGGGGGGGTCTTTTCTAAAACAATTAGTAGCTATTCAGACATATGATTATCTAAAATGCCCAAAATCTAATGATAGAGCCCCTTTAATGTTCTTTAGATGTGATAAAGACTGCTCACCTGCATATCTAGAGGCAAACATTGTCAGTACAGCAATACTCACACTGCAGTATGTAGTATATGACAGGAATTGCCTTCCAAGTTTTGAGAATCAGCTGGTCTGCGGGTTGAAGTTTTTTTCATTTCTACCCACTTGTGTTTGCTCGCTAACTCTGTTTGCTGTTGCGCAAGTATTTCCAAATCTTCATTCAGTGACTTGAACTTAGTCACCCACATGTCTGAGGCCTTCAGGTCAGCAGCTTGTAGCTCAAAAATCTCTGACAGAGACACCAGGGATGTAACTCAAGTCAGTGCTATCCACTGCACATTCATGTGGATGGGTGATGAACTTAAAAAGACGAGTGTGCTCTCGGAAATTTTCCAAAGCGAGCTTTCAATGACTGCAGGAGATTAGATGTGAAGCCTGCTAGTTGCTGAAGATCAAGATGTTGAGCAGGGTCACTTGCTGTGCATGAATCTTTTAACTCTCCCAGTTTTTCAAAGTCTAGTAAACAACCTGTTTCAATATCAGCGATGAAGAGTTCAAGCTTGTTTTCAAATGCAAACACTGCTTGCTGAAGGGATTAAAGACTGTATTTCCAACTCCTTGCATTTTCACATTGAGCTGGTTCAGATGTTCAGTTATGTCCATGAGATAGTAGAACTTCAGGAGCTACTCAGTGTTAGCTAATTCAGGATGGTTGACATTTTTCATTTCAAGAAAAGTCCAGATTTCGCTCATTCATTTTATCTTGTCTTTATTCGAAAAGTCGGCAAAAAGTTCATTGGCGTCATCAACCATGAACGTTTTGGCATACTCGCCATCCGTGAATGGCTTTCCGTTTCTCACAATTGCTAAAGCACCAGCAAAGCTAGCTGAATTCCAGTTACCTTGTTGGGTCCAAACACGGAGTTGCTGCTGACTAACTTGCACTCTACAAAGTAGCTCTTGACATACTTTCTTCCTCCTGTCCCCAGCAGGAAATTTCGATGTAAATGTAAAATGGCACGTGTCGAAGTACCGCTTTATATTTTCCCATTTATATTTTATCATTGCATATTAGACATACTGCCGAACCTGCTATCTCCACAAAAGCGAAATCCTCTGTCCATTCCGGCTGAAAAGTATGATACTCCTCGTCTTTTCTTCTTTTAGCCATCTTCTTCTTCTCTACAACTATTTGACGCTTACTTTCCAATCTCACAAGGTCCTGTTACGCATGATTATCCAATAAAATTTGGTGTTGTTTCGGAGGACAGCTCTGATTGGCTCCACACACTAGTGTTACTTAGGCTACTACTGTCTTGTGACTGGTGAGGATCAGAGATGGCGTCTTTGCTCTTAAGGGGAAGGGTAAACTGTCCCCTGCAGAACTGTGTATATGGGAGGTAGATAAAGGGGTAGATTTGTCTGCGAGCCAGATGCAGCCATCAAAAGATCCACATCTGGCTCGCGAACCATAGATTCCCGACCCCTGTGCCTAAGGCATGTCCTAATAGAATGCCTTTTAAAATTCAGTAAAAGTGCACAATACACTGCAATTCACCAATCAGGAATAGTTCTTAAATAAAAAAAATCAACAACACATGAGTTTTAATATCAAAAAAGTATAATAATTTTATTAGAATACACAAAACTACTCAAAAGAATCCTAAAGCTAAAAACTGTTGATATAAAGGCAAGGTCACAGTGTCACACATATTTAACACACGACAAAGAAAAAAAAAATATATATATATATATATATATATATATATATATATATATATATATATCGAATACTGTATAATTATATAAAATAACCCCTCATACAGCAAATCAGTTATTATTACCCAAAGGCCTACTTGTACAAAGAGACAGACAGATGTAAATAAATATATAGAAAGGTGTGCACACCATGCTATCAAATCACTTGTCTCTTGTTACAATTCAAAGCCCTCTTGTGCAGAAGAATAGACAAATTTAAATAAATATACAAGTAGGCACCCCATAAGGTTATACACACCCTCATACACCATATCTCATATAGCTAAATGTCCACATAGGCCCAGCTACCACAATGCTCAAAAGGGAATTATAAATGCACATAGATATGAACTAATAAATAAAAATTACACCAGCATCTTACATATAGTGACTCCATGACCTCCACCTCCACTGCGCATGCCCGCGGCCATTTTCCTGTGGCCGCTTAGACAGTAAACTGGTGTAAGCGGCCATTTTCTTGAGGCTGCTTACACAGTAAGCAGTAGAGCTGTGAGTTTAGACTTATTGAAACTGGCTTCATGTACTGTCAGTGATAACTATATTACATGAGAAAAGAAATACATGTTTTGAGGTTTCTCAACTTTGTACTTCAGTGGTTAAAAGTTCAGTTCTCCATTATTAACTTTTCACTATCGTATCCAGTGTGCTTCATGCAGTTCAAGCTGGCAGTTTGGTAGTCTTGTGAAAATTTTAGTCATTGGCTCACACGTGCATTACTTTTCTGTTTGATGGTCTGCTGGCATTTGGCACTGTTAAAACTTAAATGTTGGCCTGTGTAATGTTTTATGATGAAAGGAAAAACACTACTTTATTATAAGTTATGGTCATTACTGTGGAATGGTAAAAGTATTAGCATGATCAGCCTGTAAAATATAGTAATGGGCACAGTTGCTTAGACCAGATGTTGAAGTGATTTATAGATATTTAGATTTATTAATAGATATTTTTTAATTATCTGATTTAAATAAATCTTACAAATTTCCCCTTTAACGATAATCGTTTAACTTTATAGAATTTATTTCAATTCAAAACGTTTTGCTTTTAATTTGTGAGATTGTCAAGGAATTTTTACAGTTTTGAAATTTACAGACACCAATCTGTATACGACAACATTCTGTAAGATGACTTTTATAGGAGTTTGATGTACAGACCAGATTCTGCTGTACACCTTCAGTGAATACTTATTTATTAAAGCAAACATTGCGAGCCCAGGGAACACACAGTCCTGAATGGAAGTTTCAGTATAAAAATGTTGGAAACCCTATGGACACCCAGCACACCCCCATTATAAGATAAAATAAGATAATCCTTTAATAATTCCACCATGGGGAAATTCAGTGTGATACAGCAGCATTGATAATATGGTAATATAATTCAAGAAAGAACACATACAAGCTCATAGCAGATAGAAAAAGATACTAGGAGTCATAGCAACTAAGAAGAAAATAAAGACTTCAGGATCATTTAGTTTTCTGTGCAGAGTGATCTTCGTTTAGCCTGATGTTGATTATTCAGCCTGACTGCGGTTGGGAAGAAGGATCTCGAATAGCGCTCCTACTCACACTTGGGGTGAAGCAGTCGGTCACAGTCTCATACATGGGATGGTTGTTATTCTCCATCATGGAGCTCACCACGGACAGTATCCTTCTCTCACCAACCATCTGTACTGGGTCCAGGGGGCTCCCCAGGACAGAGCCGACCCTTCTAATCAGCCTGACAAGTCTATTTCTGTCCTTGGCTGGTATGCTGCTCCCCCAGTAGGCCACTCCGAAGAAGATGGCTGATGCTACCACAGAATTGAAAGAGGCCCTAAGTAGTCTATGGGTCAAGATTAACCGCTGTTTAGTGGTCCAGGTCTCCATTGTTCGGATCCTCTAGTGAACCAGAACAACAGAAAGCCCAGCGCAGGTGTGAACCTAGCCTCAGATAAGACAACACACCTACTCGGTTCCTACCAGCCTGATGAAGGAACTGAGTAGTTCCGAAAGCTCGCAATATGTCATCATTTTTTGTTAGCCATTAAAAAGGTATCAAACTACTGAGGACTCTCAATCTTTACATATCATTGATTATTCAATATCACTGATGGTGGGCAGCATTAGGCAGAAAACGAACAGTTCTTAAAGCTGACGTGTTAGAAGCAAGAGAAGGGGACACATGTCAGGATCTGATCCCTTTGTCCCAACTTTGCCTTTAGGTCAGAGTACTATAGAGGTCAGGCATGATTTAACAAGTAGTTCCTACACAATCTGGAGTTGTGATTTGGGTCATTGGTCTGTTATAAAACAATTGGTGGCCTGAGTAGGAGCACACCAGATGTAATCCTGTGTTATCCATAGTGGTTATGTCTTAAATTCTATATAAATCACCAACATTGCTAATAGTATAGTATCCTTGCACTGTCAAATGTCGTCCTCCATTGTTCGCAGCAGGATATATACATTCAGACAGCATTCCTATTATCTGTGTCCTAAAAGCATGACTTATTGACTAAATTAGATCTAACATGTCCACCTCTAAATGTGGAATAGTTGTATTTAAAACAAATACTGAAACATGATTCTTTTATATATTAGAATTTATTCATACATTGGCATATTTGTGTAAAAAAAAAATATTTAAAGCATTTACCCATAATGCCTATGTATACACTGTTGCATACAGTTTCTATATTATTGTGAAGACATTGCTTGGATTTCTTCCAAAACTGTGCAACTCTCATATAGTGTAGGACTTTTCTACAAAGTAAAGTACTTTATGTGTTTCTTCACACTTACAACATATGTTCCTGGTTATTTAAAGCTTCCTGCATCTGCGCTGCGGTTATTGCCTTTCATCCCATGCCTATGTGCTTTCCTGAAAATGAAGACCTAGCATGTGTAATTTTTCTACATCTCGTAACAAACTTTAAAAGAGTAGGAGACGGGATCATTCTGAAAAGTCCCTGGTGGTGAATCTATTCATTTTTAAGACAATTTCATGTTCTCTTTTTAATATGATATTTCTGTCTTACATTTTACATATGTTATCCTAGAACAATTGTGTACAATATATCAACAAATACTGTGTTCTGCGCTAATATTAACGCACACATGTTTGTCGCTCATGGATTAAACAAACCAGACATTAAATTGTGCTTGGTGTCTTGAATGGATACCCCCTAACTGCGTACTTAATGTTTGGCAGCAGTTCTTTTCCACAAGCAAAGCATTTCTTTGTATTGATATGGAAAAGTCTGTTTTAGATTTGTGTGTATGGAACATTGGCTTTGATTGTTCTAAAATCAATCTTAGCTTTACCTCAACATTGGCGTTGCATTCTTTCCGGGATCACACATTTTGAAGACATTTTCTCTGCCAGCATCAGAAGTCTTTAATCATGCTTCATTAATTTTAAACTATTTGAGGATAGAATTAGCATAGAGATATTTACTTGATGTCGTCATTTGCAACAAGACAATTACAAGTGCTAAACACATATTAGATTTATTTTAGGAAACAAAATAACCCTATTTTAGTCACAGTTAATTATATCATACAGGACTCCAAGAAGTTAAGATATGCGCTGTTTACTGGGATCTAATGCTTGAGAGATGATTCTTTGTGTATTTTACAATGATACAGGGGGATGAAAGCATATACTAGTAAATTAATTTACTGGATAGATAAATAGTGGTTCTGCAGGGTTGTTCATTTCTCCTGTTTATCCAAGAACAGAATAAAGCTAGTAAAGCTTATTCTTACACACACACACACACACACACACACACACACACACACACACACACACCTCAAAAGAATAAAGGGAACACTTAAGCAACGCAATGTAACTCCAAGCAACTCTGATTGACAATCAATTTCACATGCTGTTGTGCAAATGGAATAGACAACAGATGGAAATTATCGAGGCACACTCAATGAAGGAGTGGTTCTGCAGGTGGGAACCACAGACCATATCTCAGTACCAATGCTTTCTCGTGATGTTTTGGTCATTTTTGAATGTTGGTTCTGCTTTCTCACTTGTGGTAGCATGAGACTACAACCCACACAAGTGGTTCAGGTAGTGCAGCTCATCCAGGATGGCACATCAATGCGAACTGTGGCAAGAAGGTTTGCTGTGTTTGTCAGCATAGTGTACAGAGGCTGGGCAAAACTCTGTGATCATAGCTGTCTTCTGACAGCTGACCACGGAGCATTGCTGGGGGTGGAGGCACAAGTGCTGATCTCCCTCTCTGATAGGCTAAAGGAGAGGGAGATCAGCGTTCAGCCAATGAAGTTTGTCACTGTGACAAACATCCTTGTGATCACTGTGCCGACTGTCGTGATCGCTGTGACGGTGTGTCACAGGGATCACATACCTGGAGACCACACAGAGTGGTCCCTGGGTGAATTGACAGTGGGACCTCAGAGCTCAGTACGGTGGGGGAGGCGCAGTGGAGCAAGTTCTGCTGGACGTACGTCCTGTCAGAACTAGGCAACCACCTTCCGGACGTTTATAGTCTATGGGCGGTCCGAAAGTGGTTAATATTAGGAGTGACTCCAAATCGAGGCCTCCATTGGTTAATAAATTTGATTTACATTGATGATTTTTGTGTTATTTTGTTGTCATCACATTCAAATTTGTACATAAAGTATTCAATGAGAATATTTCATTCATTCAGATCTAGGTTTTGTTATTTGAGTGTTCCCTTTATTTTTTTGAGCAGTGTTTATAAAGGATTATGTGGTTTTGAAAATTGATGTATTATTCATAAGACTGGACATCGGTTTTAGATCAGCGGGGGTCTGATTGTATGGGACACCACTGCAGTGCTCACAACCACCACTATTGACAGCACTACATCTCATGCATGCACAGGGGAAAACATCTGATCTCCTTGACTCCTGAAAGTTTCTCACCTATCAATCTAAAATCTATGTCCTTTCTTGAAAAAGCAGATGCAGTGATTCACAGCAGCACAATGCTATCTCTCTATTTTTGTGCCTGGCATTAAAGGGGTATTCCCATCTCAAGGATCCTGTCTATACTGGTAGCTTATGTAAAATGAAGACCTTTCCTAATTATATTTCTTTTGTAATGGTTCTTTATTTACCTGCTATGTGAATTTATTCCTCCCATTGTTAACACAGCATTTCCATAACACCAGACTTGTGTGATAGGACAATTGACGTCACACACTGCTCTCACTATTATTTACAGCTCTGCTGGCAGAACCATCAGTTCAGCTAATTGCAGTTTGCTGATTAGGCTCTGTCTTTTATTTCTCTATGTAAACACACAGATAACACAAAGTCCTTCTCTACAAGCATGTGCATATTATCATTGCAGAGGAGAAAAATAAACTTAGCCTCCGTGTACATGAACGTTTGCATTGTCAGTGTGCTAGCCTTTTTTTTTCTTTTTTTTTTTTTTTACTGTAATGGGCCCATACACATGCCAGTGTATGGAGATGTGCATCGGGGCAAAACTCATTACAGATCCTATACCTGTCAATTTTGCCACCCAGACTCACTGCAGAAAGTGAATGGTTCCTTGTGGACATGGTGTACACTTGTACATCATGTGGTCTTGTGCATGTAGCCTTCACACTATGGGGCTGATTTATCAACAAAGTTCACAGAAATCACCACTCAAACCAGTATTATTATATTGTAATTGAAAGACTGCATAGAATGATCCTCCTGACTGTTAAGGGAGCTCAAATAGACAGCAAAAATATAAAAAATTCCAGCATGCCATATAAAATATAACTTTTACTTCATATCAAAAGGATAAAAAATACAAGTAACAGGGATCCATGATACAAAATTTAAAAAAAAAAAACAGAGTTAAGTTAGGCGTTTCAGGGAGGACATACTGGGCCCCTTACTTATAGCTTCAACTGCTATGAGTAAGAGGCCCAGTATTTCCTTCATGAAACGCATAAGCTAACTCTGTGTTTTGTTTTTATTTTATATCATGGATCCCTGTTACTTGTATTTTTTATTCTTTTGATATGAAGGAAAAGTGTGACTTTTTTCATGGCTTGTATGTGAGTTTTCAGTTGCAAAGTCATGAAAAATTTGTTAAGATAATCACTGGAGCAAATATCAAAAATTGCTGGATCTGGCTGACAACACAGAGTAGTAGAAAAAGCTAAAGCTATACCTCACCTAGCACTGAGAGATGGATCCTGGGTACCCAAACCAACACCAACTGCAAAGCCAGATGGACTTGGGCTGAATTTGGACCTAAGTTATCATCACAGAAATTAGTATAAGAAATAAATGATCTGCAATCTGAAGTCAAACTAGAACCCACAACAAATCTACAAGTCAGATCCAAATCAGAGGGATGAATCAGAAGAGTAAACATGTCTAAGCCAAAAGGTTAATCGCAGTGGTATAGTCAAAGCCAAAATCAGAGACAAGTAATTTCTAATAACAGGCCAATAGTCAGTAATATAGCACTTCTTTGCATGCTTTAATTTTTGGTACAGGAGCAGTTGGAATTTTTTCCTTGGTCTCCACCATACCCAGGCAATCTCAGCTTTGGTGTCTGATATTATATTTACGCTGTCAAGTGGGTAGTGTCAGACAAGAGCAGGGAATGGACTGGGATCCTGAGGTTTCTGACACTGGAATAAAATGCAATTCAGAAAGGTAAGAGTCGCCTGGATTAGTCAATGTTTTTCCCTTGTGAATTGGGATTTTCATTACTGAGATATCTGCAAATTTGATGAAACAACAACGCAGAGAGGATGGGCTTCCTTGTGACAGAACAATTATAAATCTTGCAATAACACATAAGAGGCCAATACTGCATAGCAAGTGTGGAGAAACTCGCATTAGAATAAATAGAAAAAACTTCCGCACTCTAGGGGAGTTTTCACACTACCGTCGGTGTCCGACAGCTAGTGTCCGCTGCTAATGTCCGTGCAAAATCTTGTGCGGACATTAGCAGTGGACACTAGCTGTGTCCATGACATTTTGCATTGATTTAAATGGACATCAGGCGCTTTCTTTTACTGTCCATGGGTGTCCTTAAGTGTCTGTTCCCAAAGATGTCCGACTTTTCAAGCGGACAGCAAAAACCTACATGTCGGGCTACAAACTAACTATGTGCCAAATTTCATTTCGTTTTTGCCTGATTGAGGAACAAACATTCAAACACACATTCACATTTATAATATTTGTAGGATAATATGGTCTTATGGGTATATATACATATATTGCTCTTTGCAGATACTCTATTCATTACCTATTACTTATTGTGTTACCCTGTACTACACATACCACCTTGGTGTTTACTGGTACTATTATCTCTTTGATTCCCCACAATATTTGTATTTGTATTGGATGATGTTATTTGTATCTGTATGTTTTTATATTTAGATACTAAAAAAACTTGAATAGTTTTATACTATTAGAGTGTGGAAGTTTTTTCTATTTATAATTATAAATCTTGGTAGACCCCCAATCTTTCCTTCAGATGCTGGGATAGCCACTCCTTCCTTTTCCATAGGGTGTGAGAAGTTAGCATGCCTGAGGCCAAAAACAGGGTCGCCACCACCTGGAGGACGGCCGTCTGGAGTGACAAGGCCGTAAGATGCAAGTCAATCCAAGGAGTCTAAAGAATTTCACAAAACCAAACCAGGGGACGCACTCCTTGGGAAATACAGAGCAGTGCCCAAGGATGCAACAGGTTGAATTTCATTGAGATTATACATTTCAGGGTATACACGACATTTAATAGATGTAATCCCTTCATCAGATCTCATGTAATACAAACAATATGCCTACCAGTTGTATTACATGAGATCTGATGAAGGGGTTGTGTTTGTTAATTGTGTTGTAAACCCCAAAAAGCGTAATTTAAATAAAATTCATTCTGTTGCATCCTGGGGCTCCGGTCTGTATTTCCCAAGGAGTGCACCCCCTGGTTTTGTTTTGTGGAAGTCTTTGGATTCCTTGGATTGGTCATTACTGAAATATCAATGTTTTTGTCAGTGTGCTATTGAATTGTGTTGTCACTTACCTCTTTGTAGCAGTGGCAACACCCTCATTTTTCCAAGAAGCACATTGCATATTGACAAAAACATCAACAAAATAAATTATTCACAAGGGGAAAACACTGTTAGATAGGTAATGGTCCCCTGATCCAACCTGCAGTCTAGGTTGATATATGATGGGATCTGGAGTTGTAGAGTTCTTTAAATAGTCACCATGATAATGTTTCACCATGTGCCACTCTCACAATGAAAAATCCTTTTAATATCGGGGCACACAGGACAAGTGTTAGTTATTTCAATCAGAGTGCTGCTTCATTTTCCAATCCTGAGGCAGGGCATTTAAGCTCTTCATTGAGACTCAGATGCCTGCTATTAATAATAATGAGGCTACTTCTTTTTTGCTGCATCTCTGTTTACTGGCTTTCTTTCTGATTTCTTACCGATTTGGCCTTATCCATGAACTCCTGGACTTGACCTTAATTTGGACACTGTTATTCTTCTATTATCGACTTGGATACTCTTGTGCTTTGCTGGTTTTGACCTGGTTTACACTCTATCTGCTGAAAGTTCCCTGGTTTGGTTTAGTCTACAAGTCCACCTATTTTCTAATACCAGTTTTGGTGTAGTAATCTATTAAACTGGGTCTCTGATCTGCAAAGCCGGCTCTGCCTTGCGGCAGATTCTGGTGAAAACTCCAGGGGTTCCTTAGGGTACGTTAACATGTGGGAATCTGCCACGGATTTATGTATTTTATTTAATTGTTCCTTTGAAATATTTTTTAGAAACAATAAATAGTATGTCTACAAGGAAATGTTATCTATGAATGTTGACTTTACATACATGTGGAATATTAAACGGGCCATTCATGCTTGAAAACCCTGCAATGTCACTGAATTAAAACAATTCTGAAAAGGGAGTGGACCAAAATTCTTCCACAGAGATGTGAAAGACTTATTGCCAGTTATTGCAAAAACTTGATAGCAGTTGTTGCCACCAAGGGTGGCAAAATCAGTTATTAGGTTTAGATGGCAATTTCTTCTTCACGTAGGTCCATGACGGTTTGGATAGTTTTTTTTCCCCCCCATTTTGTATTCACTTTGTTTTCGTTGTCTAATATTGAAATTTGTTTGATTGTTTGTTTGAAAAATGATAAAAAAGCAAAAACAAAAGAAATCTGTGAGGGGGAAAATACATTTTCACATTATAGTATCTATCTCTCTATCGATCTATGTATTAAGATATATGAAGAAGAAATTCCATATACCGTAAATACTCGAGTATAAGCCGAATTTTTCAGCACAGTTTTTGTGCTGAAAAAGCCCCCCTTGGCTTATACTCGAGTCAGCAAAAAAAAATAAAAAAAAATATTTTTTTAAGGAGGGTGAGGGGAGGGTCTATGACCAGCCGCAATATCAATGTATAGATTCTCCCATAAAATAGTAGAAAAAAAAAAGAAGCTTTAAAAAAAATTACTGTGAAACACATATACATTAGGTATCCCCGTGTCTGAAAGTGCCCGGTCTACTGAATATAGGGTGTCTGCAGTGCTCCTGTTCCATCGAGAAGGGGTTAATAGGAGCACTGCAGATACCCTATATTCAGCCAGACTGAATTCCAAGTGGGGGGAAAAAAAACAGTCTTCAAGCTCAGGGAAGGGGCAGACAGACAACCAAAACATCCCCTCCCCTTTCCCAGCACCCAGCATCTACTGCACCCAAAAACTCCAACCATTTTAATTTTGGAAATTTTCCAGTAGCTGCTGCATTTCCCCCCTAGGCTTATACTCGAGTCAATAAGTTTTCCCAGTTTTTTTGTGGTAAAATTAGGGGCCTCGACTTATATTCGGGTCGACTTATACTCGAGTATATACGGTAATCACAGAATGTGTGTTTCTCATAGTGCAGAATATATTTATTAAATGTTATAAAGATTTGTGCACATTGAGCTATATTTACTTAAACAAATGGAGTAGAAAAAAATACTTAATGTGGAGAAATGAGAACTCAGGAATTGCAAACATTTGCTGTTATTTTAGCATGAAATGTCTCTGTTCAGTGGATATGTCTGCAGTAATGACAGTGTGGTTTTTCTATAGTAAGCAGTGTATACAGTCATAACTCAGGTCTCCAGTGGATAGTCATAAACCTTGGGGTTGCATGCCACGTGTGGCTCCTTAGCCTCTGTTCAAGGACAGCTATATTATACTTTGTAGTATATTTTCCTATTCTAGTACATTGCTTTCATTATACGTAATATACAAGAGAAAACTCCCACACATAGTGCTAAGATGGAAAATAAAGTCTATATAATTTGGGAGGCATCTCTGTCATATGATGCCACAAAGACGTCAAGGGATCATTTATAACAGTGGTCGTAGTAGCTGTTTACCTTGTGTACTTAAGTGAGCTCAAACCGCTTGGCAGTACAGTAGATCCAGTTACCTTAGCTGAACCTTCTTGCTTGAGTGATAAGTTTTATCAAACAAAGTATTTTAAATACATACAAATTACAAAAGGTACCACCAGGAGAAAAGAAATATTTCAGTCTTTATCAAATTAAGTTTAGATTAGGTTATTCATATATCAAATTAGTATAGTATATGCAATATACCTACAAATACTTATGCTCTAAAATATTCCACATGTATGTAAAGTCAACATCATAGATATTTCCTTGTAGACATGCTATACATTGTTTCTAAAAATATATTCAAATGAACAATTAAATAAAATAAATACCTACAAAAGACGGAATCAGGGGGGAGCTGCATCATGGTGGCACCCATAGCTGCGTATATGTGTGCACAGCAATCAGGGTTGGCAGGGACAATAATAAACCATCCCTCCCTTTTCTAGGGGAGCGTCGGCTGTAGTTACAACCAGCTCCCCATTTCAGCAGCTGCACAATGTCAAACAAGAGATGGACCGCCCAGATGTAAATAGACTATGGTCTGTCTGGAAGAGGTTAAATGCCATTAAAAACATGAAGCAGTTCATGGATGGATAAACAATCCTACAAACGTCAGACACTGCTCAAACCTAACTGCTAACCAGATGATAATTACAAATAGAATAGGAATCTGCTACCTCTTTAAAGGCCATTCCCAAGAACATAACCATATTTATATTTGCAGACAATTAAAAGTTAAGTGCTTTTGCAAAGATAAATAAAATAATATAGGACATTTGTAGCCTTTTAACCACTTCAGTACCGGCCCAGTTTGTGGTCCAGGACCAGACACATTTTAGGTTTATTTTGTATGTGCAGTTTTAAGGGCTGTAACATTTTTCTAATATATCTCATTCAACTAATTTTTGCGGGTTTTTTTTCGGGGACACATTGGGCTTTATTTTTATGTTGTTTTTATTTTCAAATGTGTTTTCATTTTTTTATTATATCCCGGAAAATATAAACAAAATAGGATGGAAATTATGTCTGGTTTTCACTTTTTTTTTAATTTAATAACACAAAGTGCTACTCTAAAACTTTATAAAATTGTTTTTCCTCTCTGTTATGGTAATTTTTATTTTGTATGGTGTTGTTGAGGGTGAGGCTATAACCTTTAATAACAAATTTTATTGGCGTATTATTTTACTTATTTTTTTAATTTTATTTACTTTTTTTTAATTTTTTTTTAAAACTTTTTATTTATTTATTTATTTATTTTCAGATTGTGTCCCCATAAGGTCGTAAGAGACCTTTGGGGACATCTGATCACTTTTTTCTTTGTTAGGGAGACTGATTTCCTCTGCAACTGGGGCTGCTACATTTAGCCCCAGTTGCAGAAGGAATATAGCCTCCTGCACTCTGTTCGTTAGACTTACAGATCCGATCTGGGTCCTGTAGGACCCAGCAGCTCTTGTAAGACGCTGATCCCGGCGGATCACGTGACCGCCGGGTCAGAGGGTGGCCCCATCATGGCGGCACCCATAGCTGTGTATACAGCGCTCATTGCACGCTGTATACATAGTGATCGAGAAAGCAGGGAAGGTAATAAATCTTCCCTGCCTTCTCTCTGGGAGTTCCAGCTGAATTTACAGCCGGCTCCCAGTATCAGCAACTGCACAGTCTCGTGCAGCTGCTGTGTTCTGACAGGACATACCGGTACTTCCTGTCAGAACAAGGCAACCACTTTCTGGACATAAATACTCTATGGGCGGTCCGGAAGTGGTTAAATGGAGTCTGTCACCTTCTCCAAGCATATTCAACTTCCACCTCTGTGTTATACAGCACATTGCAGTGATAAACAAAATAGCTTTGTTATGTATACCACTTTTCTAGATTTGAAGAAAAACAACTTAAATTTTGGTTCAGTGAGGATGGAACTTCAGCCTTGGCAGCACAGCTCTTGCTGCTTTGGTAAGATAGGTGATGTCATAGCACAGGGTGAATTAACTCCCACTGCAATGGGTGGTGCAGGCAAGAGGCGCTGGGGTGTCAGCAGCAACATCAGTACTCCTGGGAGCTCCCTGTGTGTCTCATTTGCATAACACTTCATCAAAGTTGTATTTACTGTGTAATGTGCTCTGTAATATGGTGTTGACAGTTGGGTATGCTTGGAGGACATCATAGACTCCCTTTAAAGATTTTCTCCAATCATCTCAGTGGTGACAGCCTGATGCCTTGATTGGTTGCCAATGTATACAGCAATGAATGCAAGAACTTTCTTTACTCCGAACTGCACTGTCCCTGCCTAAAGATCCAGCCACAATAAGGAAATCATGGCTGAGCTTTTGGACAAGTGCCAGACCATAGAGACTTCCTGCGTTTATGGCCGTATCCATTGGCAAGAGATCAAGAGAACAGACTGTCACCACTGAACTTATAAGTGAAAATCTTTAAAGCACTGCTTAATTTTCTACTAAATAAAATATTGTTACGTTGATCATTGATCATCAAAAAGTGTGACCACCTCTGTAAAAGCAGAAGTTTTTACAGTTTATTGTTCTGGAGCATCACCTATGACTGAGCAGGGAGATTTTAAGCCCCTGCTCTACCTTAGAAGACTGCTGACAGTGATGTTACTCTACAGGACGTCCCAGCATTGGTGGTGTTATGATGTCACCTGTGCCGGACCTACAGGGAGGGCCTTCAGCTGCTCTACTCATCGGGGCATCATGGTAATTTAAATAAAATATTTATTGTTTTCTGAAAAGCAAAAGGGGCGCTATAACTGATAAAGGGGCTATTACAAGGGACAAAATATAATTTATAAGGGAGATAATATAAAGGGGAGAAACTATTATTTAGAAGGGGAAAATATAAGGAGGACTATTATTTGAGGAGTCTATTATAAAGGGGTACCTTATTTATAAGGGGGGCTATTATAAGAGTTGATCTAGTATGTATTCGGGAGCTGCTATAAGAGGGGAACAGTTATAAGGAGGGCCATTATTTATCAGGGAGGAGCTATTTCGTATAAAGAGGGTATTATTAAAGAGGCATTATTTTAGTAGGGACTATTATTTCTAAACAGGGATTATTATTTATAAGAGGAAATTATTATTTATAAGCAGGGGCTATTATTTATAAGGGGGCATTCTTATTTATACGCTTTTATTTATAAGGGGAGCTATTCAGTAATAGCTCCCCTTATAAATAAAAGCTTATATATCAGTATAAGGTGGGCAGTTACTTATGAACAGAGGCTATTATGTATAGGGGACTATTATTCGTAGGAGGGAACTATTATTTATCAGATGTCTATTATTGATAAGGGAAACTATTATTTATAAGCAGGCAGGGCCGCTTTAACCATTTTGGGCTGCCCCAACTTCAACGGAAGGACACCAATGTTACATTCAATGATGCAGCAGGGAGTTGTGGGACAGCTGGGGAGGGGGGACATTAAACAGGTGGAAACTGCAGGGGGGGACATTATGCTGTGGGGGCATCTGGAACAATAAACTGTGGGGATAGCTGGAGGTAGACATTATATTGTATAGGGCCACTGTGGGCATTTTAATATGTTTGAGGATCATAGAGGAAATATATTTTCTGCACGAGGTCTCTATAGATGCTATAGCAGTATTTTTTGCTTTGTTTGACATGTATTTCATATATGATGGTGTGGAAGCTACTTAGTTAGCATAAACTAAATACTCTTATTCTCAGACCTACGGCATAATGCTGATATTTTAATCAGCTCAGTTTTACTTTTTGACATTTCATAAAAGGTAAGTCACAAGTTTTGATGTGTTTTCATGAATGGGAAAACTCTGGTTATTTTTGTGCAGAAGGCTAATGGTTATTGACGTATTTTATATTCAACTCACCATATACATCAGAGAATGATCATATTTACCTAAGGTTTTAATAATGTTCTTGAAGAAACCACTCTTAAAATGACCATTGTTAAAGAAAGCTCAAAATGTCACATGCCTACATGTTCTTAAAAAAAACCTACCCCCATCTGTTTTTTTTTAAGAGCTGTACTCTCTTCTATCTTTTGGTGGAAAATGGTTGCGAAATGAAGACATATTGCACACATGTCTTTATTTTCAGTGCTTCTTTCACACAATTCTTTTTCCTATTTTCCAAAACATTTTTTTCCCTCAGACCCATAAAATAGCAATACATTCATGAAAAAATTAAGTGTCAATCTTGATATTTGTTCACATCTGGCTGTGTATGCGGATACCACTGGTGGGACCTGCGTCTATTAGACATTTCATAAATGTCTCAGCTGGGAATACTCCTCTAAAGTAACTGTGCAGTCATGACCTCAAAAAAATAAAGCAACCCACAAAGACGTGGGAATGCACTAACCTCACCCACTTTTGTGACATCCTGGGGATATTTGTGCCCAAGGTCCAGATTTGGGAGATTGCATCTGCACCAATAAGCTACATCCGTTCTCCTGAAGGCTCTCACCTGTACACTATGCAACACCTGCCTGTATATACCTGCCCCCTAATGAAGGACTTTCTCCTGGTAACTCTGACATCCACATGCATTTTAGTTACTGAACAGTTGCTATTTTTCTATAATTTTAATTGTTTTGCTTGTATTAGTTCCACTGCGGAGTGCATGGGTATATTTAACGTCTTCCTGGCTTACCCTCCTATTCTACTGATTTTGTTTGTATTATTAGATCTCTCTTACCACTATTTTGGTTTCCCTATAGTCCTCTAATTCAGTGCCTCCCCCCCCCCCCACTATTTAAATTGTATCATTGTAGAGTTCCCCCTTCTGCTCGCAGAGGAAGTTTCTATTAGGAAAACATATTACTCAGATTTGCTTACCTTATCATTCTAACCCATTCCAGGCTTATACAATGTGTTTTTGTTTTCTTGTCTTCTTTGTTTTTTGTTCCCCTGTCAGTTTTTCTCTTTTTGTGTCCACTGACTTCTCCCCTGTCTGCGACCTGAGAACCACCTATAGCCACCACCTGGCAATCCAACTCCCATATGTACACTATTGGTGAGGGGTCCCATCCCTCTACTGAATCCTAAGCTTGATATCCACTAACCCTACACTCTGGCTTTGTCCTGTTTCACAACCTATGATCATAGATAGGTGTGATACACTTAATGTGAGAAGGGCCTAATTGTATTGTAGGGTGCCTAGTTCTTTAGAGAGTTGAGATCCTTTAGGGCCAAAGTCACTTTTCTACAAAAGACTCCTTAGAGTCTTCAGGATTCTTGTGTTTTGCACTACACTTTCCTGTCTCTTACCTAGCTTCCTCAGGGTGCACAAAGATAATCTTGATATAATGCTTTAACCAGATCCATGTCTCAGACCTTAAGGAATTGCTACGTAAAGGAGTATTCCATCTCCAGGATAATATTTAATAGTGTAGCTTAATCTAACCGATTTACCCACTACATTGTTTTATCTATTATGCTCCATTACCTCTTTTTAAAACTTCTCAGTATTTATAACACATTGCCTAGATCTCCATAGCTAACTAGGAGCAAGGCTTGGTTGGCCTGTTCACAACTCTATTTTCTGCTCTGCATTGTGACTAATCGCTAATGGAGCCTTCTGTGAGCGATTCAAAGTACATTTAGCTGCTGAGCCCTGATGAGGACTAGAACAGTGCTTGATTTGTTTCTCTGTTATCTGTTCCCAGGAAAACCTTTTTTAGCAATATCTAATAAAGTTATCAAACTGGTGATCAACTATCTGGTAGGATCAAACCACAAACAAAAATACTACCAATAATAGAACACTGATCTGGTTGCTAAGGTTTAAGACTACTCTGAAGTATTTACCAGAGTCTGCTACATTGCAGAATGGAATTGACTGCTCAGAATCTAGGCTGCATCCACAACACAGTGGGCCAGAATAGAGGTGCGCTTGCAAGCTACTGTAAGGAACAAACAACAAAACCTATGGCAGGTAGAGAGAATAATACAATATCTGACACCAGGAAAGTATGTGAATAGCTAATATGAAAGCAGGCAATGGAATACCAATAGTCAAGGCCTTGGTCAGATAGTCAGAAAGGTTTCAGATAAAACAAAAATAATAAGAGAGGATTTAACCAAGAAAACAAGCCAAAGTCATTAATGAGATAATGAGCCATATTTCAGAAAACACATCCTACATACAAGATGTCACAGCAGGTTGGGGACCCTCTCTGTACCTTTAAAGACATTATCTGCACAGACTCCCCAGTCTTCATTCTTTTAACCCCCATACAAGGATCTGGTTTTTACTATGAGTGGTCACCTACCTGGTGATCCAAGCTTGGTAGCGGCTGACCAGACAGACAGAACTGTAGTGCGGAGCATCATAGAAACTAGAAGAAAAAAAAAAAGTGAAAAAAGACTAAAACCAAGTTGGAGAGGCTAAAATCAGATACGAAGACAAGACAAACAGAGGTGGCAGCAGGCAAAGACTCTGGCATGCATGGTTCACAACACACATGTTGTTCAACCTGTGTGGGATTTAAAAGATTTATTTACAATGTAGAGACACAGGAGGTAAAGTGAGAAGAAGTTTACAAGTGAAAATACAGGAGCAGGAACGCAACACAGAGACTGAAATAAGCTAAATTTGCTAAGAAAGGCAGTATGCCATATCAGTGGATTAAAAAAAATATCCCTCATTCGCTGTAATGGCCTTTAACAGTTGACCTTCTCCATTATGTTCTGTAGTTTTTCCCACTATCACAGTTTAGCTGTCCCTAATCTCATTCAATTACCCAAAATCCCAGCCAGGGCTACCTTGCCAGCCTTTTCTAAATGTATGAAGATAGAGAAATTGTGGTTAGCCCATCTGATCCCAATTTGCTTCTATGGTATGTCCCTTATTCTTCACCCTCTGTGGAGCTCCTTGGCCCTGACTAGAGCTATATGGAAAGTGTGTATTAAAACTGACTCTCTAATGTCCTCAGAATCCTCAATGACCTTGTTCATCCTTCATCCCAGGTTGACCATGGACATATCAACGCCATGGTTCCATATTTGCCTATTCCATATAGTTGACCTTATAGACCATCCCATTTTAGTCCCCCTGTTGTTTAAAGAAATGCAATCCCGACTTGGCCTTCCAGACCAGAGCAGATATTACTATCTACAAATCATGCACAATATTCATAACCTTTATTGAAGTTTAGAGATTACCACCCACCTCATCATTTAAAATTCTATGTAAACTTCCTAGTTGTACTAGAGGCTTCATTACTGTATTCTACAAGATCCTACCTGAATAATGACCTGATCTGAATAATGAGTCGAGACACCCATGTATGGCTCAATGGAAGAATTACTTGGGGGAAACTCTCGGCGGCTACAAGGGAACTGATCAAGGAAAATCAGTACACATTTCTAATGCACTGGTATCATACTACATGAACTCTACGATTCCAAATGTATGTTGACCTTTGTGATGAACTTGATTCACATGTCCCTGTGTTGTCTGTCCCTTCTGTTTTTCCAATGAGAAATAAATGGGAGGAACCATGGTTGTTGGATGCCCTCCTTGTGAGCATTTCTGGGTAGGGTCATGCCTGTCCTGGGCCAGTTCAGTTAACAAATGTTGTAGTCTATGGGATTCTGTTTTACATCGCTCACTCTGACAAGTGTTTACGTGTCAGAATGTGTTACTCCGTGTGAAAGCAGCCTTAGATGTGCCTAAGCCTGTCTAACCCAGAAGATGGCGATCTTATGAGGTAATTTCCCCTAGATGTCACATTATACTTCTTGCCTCAATATTGGTTCAGGCTACTGTTCTTTCCCTCACTCATGTATTGGCTGCTGTGTATAAACTATTATATAGTACTGTATAGTGCTGCTGCTATATAAACTGCTATGTAAAGCGTATTCCAGTCGCATCATATGGTCAGTGCAGAACTGATTTCTTTTACAGCAAGAACAAAATAACAATAAACTACAGATTACTAAATTACCACTGATAAGAAGATTATCCTCAGGCTTCTGGGACACAAGTACTGAGGGAAATGAACATCAATACAGGGTAGCATGGAGGCTTGCTATGCAAGCTTATGATATAAGATGCTGTTATTAAAGGGTTTATCTGTTATTAAAGGGTTTATTCAGCTAAAATAATCTCCGATATCCAGATAAATCATCTCTGGAAAAATAGCATTTTTCACTTTATTATCAGCCAAGCATTCATTTCTGCAAACTAAATTATTGCAACAGTCAAGGGTTAAAGATGCTCGCTACGACGCTTGATAAATCCCTTGAGGAGCGTCGTTTCCGAAATGGGTTCTGCAGATTCCCACTTTCTGCAAAAGTGGCATGATGGCCAAAAACCAAACTGTACTCTAAAATAGCGCTCTTTTCCCTTCTGTTCCTGGCTATGTGTGCCCAAACAGTAGTTTATACTCATATATAGTACTTTTTGTGTCTGGGAGTTTTAGGAGTTCTTGTCTCTGTATGCACAACACATTAGGCACTGAAATGGCATATTTCTTTAAAAATCACTTTCACTTTGCAATTTATGGAAGATACTATTGGGCTCAAAATTATACCAATATCCCATGATAAATTCTGTAGTTTCTAAAATGGGGTCATATTTTGGTGGGCGAATTATTTATTTTATCTCAAGGCCTCTGTAAATGTCCACCAATTCAGTGCAAATGTCCAAATAAGGCCTCAAATGTGTATGGTGCTCTCTGACTTCTGAGCCCTGTGTATTTCCAGACAAAAGATTACAGCTGCATGCAAAATCAGGAAGCAAAGCTTAATAACTGGAGGACTGGGGGTTTCTGTTGTACTATTACTTTAGGGGGCCCTGCAAATGAGACATGACACCCGAAAACTATTCCAGCAAAATTTGTCTTTCAATTTCCCAGGAGCACTCCTTCCTTTCGGCAAGCTGCTGTGTGCCCATACTTCAGTTTACATCCACATGTGGTGTATTTCTGTGCTCAGAAGAAACTGCATAACACATTTTTAGATGCATTTACTCATTTAATCCTTTTTGAATTTGTAAATTTTATGGCTAAAGAAACATATAATGAAATCAAATGAAATGTCTAAATTTCACCTCCATATTGTTTTAATTCCTGTGTAATTGTATTAATTCCCGTCAAATGGATAAACGGTTAACAAACTTCCCAAATGTGGTTTTGAATTATTTGAGGGGTACAGTTTTTAAAATGGGGTGATTTATGGAGGTTTCTAATATATAGGCCATTAAATTTCTTTCAAGACTGAAATGGTCCTTAAAAAATGGGTTTCCAAATTTTTCTTGTAAATCTTGATAATTGCTGTTAAATTTGTAAATCTTCTAACGTCTAAAATAAATTCAAGGCCAATTAAAAGATTATGCCAACATAAAACAGTGACATGGTGGGTAATATTTATTAATGTACTAGCAGTACCCGCGACTTCGTCCGCGGAACCCTGACCCTTGCGCGACCCATCTGTAGCGCCACGCAGGCTTCTTCCTTTTCCTTGTGTCCACAGTGGCTCCCTTTTCCTCATCTCCCCCCTGGCACCCACCAACCCCCTTTTTTCCTACCCACTCCCTCATGTGCTCGCTTCTTTCTCCTACCCCGTGCCCCTTTTCCCCTCTAGCCCCGTGTCCCCTTCCCCCCAACCCCATGCCCCTTCCCCCGTGTTACCTACCCCGTGCCCCCTTTTTCCCACCACCCCATACCCCCTTCCCTGTCTTACCTACCCAGTGACCCCTTTCCCCTCCCCCCCAGACCCTGTGTCACCTTTCCCCCCACCAACCTGTGCCCATGGCCTCACCAAACCCCGGGCTCCCCATGCACCGATGTTACAGGGGTGCCTATGAGGGCCCCCTCCCGTGGCAAGCCATGTGCCCCCATTCCATCTGTGGGTGCTGTGGCGGCCCTGTCCCCGTCCCCCTTCCAGGGGCCCCTGGGTTTACCTGCCAAGGCCCCCCCATTCCCGCATCCCCCACTGGACCGGCAACCTCCTCATTTCCAACACCCCACCCCTCTCCCTTCTCAAAGTACCCTAACTCGCCTGTCGTCACAACCCTTCTCCCGCGGCCGAATGACACTGTAGATAGCCCTGAGCAGACATCGGCGACATCCCCGATGGACATGCAGAGTCCAGAGGCCGCAGCCACCACGGGACAGCAGGCCAAACCGGTGTTCCAGACTGCGGCGCAGGCGACCCCCCTGTCCGGCCTGCGGCAGAGCACTGCGGTCCTGTGGTAAGCCCACACTGTCGGGGCAGCATACGCACTTCTCACTGCCCCAGAGTACGGGCGCTGGTTCAGGACGCTCTGGACCTTTGAGAGCCGCCATGTTCTTGTAGACGCCGGCCGACCAATGGCTCCGCCCACATAGAGAAGCGGCACCCATCCAGGTGAGCTGCTGATGGGGCTGTGATGACGTCATCCCAGGTCCTACAGCGTCCCAGGTCCTGCAGCGAATTCAAAAGTGAAAAACACTGGTTATGGGAGTGAATTGCGGTGTTGTACGGGAATTCCATGTAGCCTATCGTTCAATCCGGGTCCCAAGGTATGTATGTGTGCAATTTCAGCCAAATCCGTTCGCCCGTCTAGCTGTCATTGCGTCCCCTTTCCAACCCCCCTTCCCCCCACCTGACCCCTTTGCACCCACCCCCGAAACCCCGGCCTCGGCCTCCTCCCCTGCCTAGGGTTAGGAGCTAGGCCGAGAAGGCAATAGGGAGTTTGTGGCTTGCTGTGCTAAAAGTGTGTGGGATTGCAGAGCTGGTGGTATGAGTTGTGGGGGTTCTGGCAAAAACGTATGTCTGCGATTGTGACGAAAAGTAGCCTATCGTTCAATCCTGCCTAGGAACTATGTTTGTTGAAAATTTGAGCCAAATCGGTTGAGCGGTTTTTGCGTGATTGAGGAACAAACATCTAAACATCCAAACACACATACTTTCACTTTATAATATTAGTAGGATTTGAGTGAGAAGCAGCGCAATTCACATTTTGATTCGTGCAAATTTTTCCAAATTTCCCTTTTTTACATAATTATTATTGATCAGTGTTTACCAATAACATGAAGTGCTATGTGTTACGAAAAAAAACAGTCTTAAAGGGATCCTATCATACAAATGCTTTTTTTTCTGAATAACACGTTGGAATAGAAAGGCTATTCTTCTCCTACCTTTCGATGTCTTCTCCGCACTGCCGTTCGCCTGAAATCCCAGTTTTTGTCGGTATGCAAATGAGTTCTCCCGCAGCACTGGGGGCGGGCCCCAGCGCTCAAATAGCACTCGGGGTGTCCCCAATGCTGCGAGAGAACTCTCTCCAGTGCGATCTTCGCCAGCAACGGCACAGGTTTCAGACTTCTAGGCCTCGGGCAGAGCAGACTGCGCATGCCCACAGACCATGATAAAAAGGCCGCTTACAATACTGTGTAAGTCTGTAACATGCACCGGAAGAAGAGGATGAAGAGGAAGTTGTTGATGAAGATGGAGGCGGCGCTGGAGAGAGTTCTCTTGCAGCATTGGGGACACCCCCAGTGCTGTTTGAGCGCTGGGGCCCGCGCCCAGTGCTGTGAGAGAACTCATTTGCATACTGACAAAAAAACGGGATTTCAGGTGAATGGCAGCGCGGAAAAGGCAACGAAAGGTAGGAGAAGAATAGCTTTTCTTAAGGCTATTCCGACATGTTACCCTTTAAGATTCCATGGGTAAGTTAAAGCATCTCAAAATTATTGCCACATAAAGTGACATGTCAGTTTTGACAGATGGGGTTGTGTCCTTATGGGGTTAAAGGGCATTTGAGGCTGTGGGAAACAACGTTTCCAGATACATTAAGAAATCAGTAGAATTTTGAATGATAGTCAAGGATGTAAATTCACTTTAATACATTGCACTAGAATCATCATTCTTCTACGTCTAGCTACAGATAACATAATCTTTTCTAAAAAGGAATGCTAAACATAGAAAATTTCTAAACAAAATATAATATTTCCTAAACAAATTATAAATATTTCAACTTGTTCAAATATTTCTCCCTTAAAGGGTATTCCCACGAACATAATTATTTTTAAATATGTAGATAATTAAAAGTTAAACATTTTTGCAAATATAAGTAATTAAACATGTTTCGGAGTTTTAGAGATTTTCTCTAAATATCTTGTGGTCTTGATCGGTTGCCAGTGGATACGACCATGAATGCAGGAACTTTCTAAGTTCTGAAAATCTTCTGATACATGTGATGTCCCTGCCTGATAACCCAGGTACAATAAGAAAATCATGGCTGGGTTCCTGACAAGTCCCAGACCACAGAAAGTTTCTGCATTTGTGGTTGTATCCATTGGCAACTGATCAAGAGTCTGTCAACACAAAGAAAATTAGAGAAAAACTTTAAAACTCTGCAAAAATTTTAACTACTTATATTAGCAAAAATGCTTAACTTTTAATTATCTACTAATATAGTTATGATTATGTTCATGGAAATACCCATTTAAAGGGGCTCTATCACTGGGAAAGGTCATTTTTAACTAATCACATGCTTGCATAGGCTTTAGAAATGCTACTTCACGCCTACATTTAGTATGTAAATTGCCTCAGTGGTTTCTGAATAAGTCTGTTTTTATTAATATGCTAATGAGCTTTCAGCCAGTACAGGAAGTTCCCAGCAGCACTCGTCCCTGCTATTATCTTCTATGTGTGTGTGCAAACAGGAAGCTGAGTCACCAGCAGCAGCAGCAGCCTCCCATAGGAAACAACAGGAGAGGTGTGCACGATCTATCGTGCAACAGTCTAATTAGCATATGACTAAAAACGGACTTATTCAGAAACCACTGAGGCAATCTACATACTAAAGGTAAGTGTGGAATAGACTTTCTAAAGGCTATGCAAAGGTGTGATTAGTTAAAAATGACTTTTCCCTACTGGTTGGATCATAACCCTGCCCCCTCTGCCCTTTCTGTATTAGGACACAAAGATTATTAACCTGCAGATATACTCAGTCCTGCAGTTAGGTTAGAGTCACCTGAATACAGTGTTTTCCCTGTTCTGAATTTGTGCTTCATTGCATAGTTATCACCTTTTTTTGTCAGTAAACCAATAAGCTCTCTGGAGCAACGAAGGCATTGATGCTCCAAAGAGGTAAGTGACATTGCCTGGCATTGCCATTGTAGCTCTAAAGAGCTCATTTGCATATTGAAAAATTCACAACCTAATCTGTTTATCTGTAGGCCTGGGTTGATATATAGCGTTCTGGTGACAGACTCCTTTTAGGCACTTTACAATTGGTTAAGTTCCACCCCCAACAATACTTGAACCCTTAATTTACACTCACCGGCCACTTTATTAGGTACACCATGCTAGTAACGGGTTGGACCCCCTTTTGCCTTCAGAACTGCCTCAATTCTTCGTGGCATAGATTCAACAAGGTGCTGGAAGCATTCCTCAGAGATTTTGGTCCATATTGACATGATGGCATCACACAGTTGCCGCAGATTTGTCGGCTGCACATCCATGATGCGAATCTCCCGTTCCACCACATCCCAAAGATGCTCTATTGGATTGAGATCTGGTGACTGTGGAGGCCCATTGGAGTACAGTGAACTCATTGTCATGTTCAAGAAACCAGTCTGAGATGATTCCAGCTTTATGACATGGCGCATTATCCTGCTGAAAGTAGCCATCAGATGTTGGGTACATTGTGGTCATAAAGGGATGGACATGGTCAGCAACAATACTCAGGTAGGCTTTGGCGTTGCAACGATGCTCAATTGGTACCAAGGGGCCCAAAGAGTGCCAAGAAAATATTCCCCACACCATGACACCACCACCACCAGCCTGAACCGTTGATACAAGGCAGGATGGATCCATGCTTTCATGTTGTTGACGCCAAATTCTGATCTTACCATCCGAATGTCGCAGCAGAAATCGAGACTCATCAGACCAGGCAACGTTTTTCCAATCTTCAATTGTCCAATTTCGATGAGCTTGTGCAAATTGTAGCCTCAGTTTCCTGTTCTTAGCTGAAAGGAGTGGCACCCGGTGTGGTCTTCTGCTGCTGTAGCCCATCTGCCTCAAAGTTCGACGTACTGTGCGTTCAGAGATGCTCTTCTGGCTACCTTGGTTGTAACGGGTGGCTATTTGAGTCACTGTTGCCTTTCTATCAGCTCGAACCAGTCTGGCCATTCTCCTCTGACCTCTGGCATCAACAACGCATTTCCGCCCACAGAACTGCCGCTCACTGGATGTTTTTTCTTTTTCGGACCATTCTCTGTAAACCCTAGAGATGGTTGTGCGTGAAAATCCCAGTAGATCAGCAGTTTCTGAAATACTCAGACCAGCCCTTCTGGCACCAACAACCATGCCACGTTCAAAGGCACTCAAATCACCTTTCTTCCCCATACTGATGCTCGGTTTGAACTGCAGGAGATTGTCTTGACCATGTCTACATGCCTAAATGCACTGAGTTGCTGCCATGTGATTGGCTGATTAGAAATTAAGTGTTAACGAGCAGTTGGACAGGTGTACCTAATAAAGTGGCCGGTGAGTGTATATTGAATGGCAAGTGGGGAGACCAATGGAATACAGTATGTCCATCTGATTCTAGGTGCACACCTTATTGACAATACTATGGAAGTAAGCATGGAAGACCAGAGCCTATAGCTAGGCAATCTAGTTCTGAAACCTTTTATTTCTTTGCATCTGATCCCCCCCTTCCCCATGAACTGCACTCTGCTGTTTCCATTTCACCTTATCATAAATATAATTTCAGAGAATTCCATGCCATTCTCTGACTCAGTATCAAGAAAGCAGAGAATTTGTATCTGGAGCTTAGGAGTTTCTGTTACCACCTCATACACTCTGATGATAATACCAAGTTTATTAGCAGGGGCAACATCTCTGTTGATCAATTATGTTATCTTATGATCAGTTATCTTATTTGTATTAATTTTGAAACTCTTACTTTGGTGCAAGAAAATGGAACAATATTAGTCTGAATGTTTTAAATAGGATGTTTTACATATGACAGGAGATATATCAGTAGGGGTCAGACTGCAAATGACTCCTGTTCTCCTGATCAGTGGGGGATCTGAGCCCTCAGGCCCATACTGATCTGCCCCTGTAAAAGAAGTCAGCAATTTGGTTATTATTATAGTACCAGTACAGTTTACACAGACCTAATTCTGTCCGTCACTAAAACAGACATGTGAATACACACACTCACTCATTGTCTTTAATAATGATGGTCATTCTTCAATGTTGTGTGATTAAGGCCTAGAGAATGATTATATATGTCATTTTACTGTCAGATAATTTACTGTAAGAGACCTTTTTCCAGCATAACTTCCAGGCTTCCTGCAAAGGCAAAAAATAATCATTGTTAATGGTGTTGCAGAATTCTGTCTAGTCCTTTTACTTTATAGTCTGAGTTTGAATTTGACACTTCAAGGTAAACGTCTTGCACAGCTGGTTAAATAAGGTCATATTCCTTGGAGACTTTGGCAACACAGACAGGAAGTTGCGGATTAAACTGCATTCAGCTACTGCCAAGATACACCAAACTTGCTTGGCTTATCTGGAAAACAGATTTTACAGTGGTTGACCTGTTAAATTCAGCAATGTTTATGTAATGTTGACTTTACTTAATTCCCAACTAGGACAAAGCATTGGATGTTTTCTTAAACCATTTAACACTGCTATTCCACATAGTATCATCTTGGAAAGACAATCATTATGGTACTCTAATAATAGTATTCTCTTTTTCATATATTATTTAAAAAAGAAATGTACTCATTTATGTTATATTAAAAAACAATCTGCAGACATCAGATAATCAGGATAATATATTTATTTCCATACCTGTTTACGTCAGCTTTCTGTTCTGTTTTGTAAGGTAATGGATTTTCAATTGGTTAGTCCTTAAAAAGCTAAAGTAGCAGTCATTCTTTATTAATGATATTCACACTTTTTATATAAAATGCATTTAGGCCAAAGCCAGGAGAGTAATTAGTTGGAAGGAGCAAGGCCTTTCCAAATATTTCCCATTGCTTTTGAGTCTACTTCTGGCCTCCATGACCAAAATCCACTCGCAACCCAACACTTGACCCTCTGCTTCCCTATTATGGTTTAACTGTACCACCAAATTCAAGCAAAATACCTAGATATCAATAAGATGCGTTACCACACTGACACTGTATGACAAGAACTATTCCCTTTTTGTTAAACTTTGTGAAACTATACCCTAAACTTCCTTTATTGGTACTTGGTCATTTCAACTTGATCAAAATGGTGGTACAGCCTAAATGTATCTACATCCTTTAACAAATGAGGATTATTAGGATCCGTGTGTCCTTGCTTCACTTTCTACAATCTCTTTCTCCATACTCATACTCTCCTCTTTACAATGCTAGATTAATTGCATATTATCTGGATGGTCCACTAGGCACTGTCCCATTCACTGCATATTTCTATATAGCAATTTTGAGTATCTTGGCTTATACCATCTGTTTTGCTACTATTTATTGTTCATTTAAATTTTTTTTTATTTTTTTTTTAAATGTAGATTGTGAGCCCCACATAGAGCTCACAATGTACATTTTTCCCTATCAGTATGTCTTTGGAATATGGGATGGAAATCCATGCAAACACGGGGAGAACATACAAACTCCTTGCAGATGGTTTTTTTGCCCTTGGCGGGATTTGAACACCAGGACTCCAGCGCTGCAAGGCTGCAGTGCTAACCACTGAGCCACCGTGTGGCCCCTGTTCATTTTAATATTTATTAATAAAATTCCAATTTTTTTTTTTACTTATTTGTCATTATTTGCAATTTTTGAGCTGATTCTGTTTGTTTGTTTTGTCTCATCTAAGAATTGTACATACTTTGTATACTGTCTGACAAGTTCAGAACTTCCCCGTTGTCACTTTATATTAAGTCGCTGTCCTGCATATCCTATCCAATCCCTGGTGCTAGTGCAATCCCTGCTAGTGCTCTGACCATATCTTTTGGTTTGCTGTATATCTGACCTTAGCTAGTTTACAGGATATTCACTTGCTTTCAGATTTTGGCTTTGAATATTAACTCTCAGATTGACCATTGCTCAAACATGTTTATTCCTTTGATTCTGCCCTCCTGATTTGACCTGCCTTGTGAATTTTGCTGTGGGTCCTGGTTTGATTTCAGTTAGTAGTGCATCTATTTCATACACCAAAATCCTGGGGTGATAACCTGGGTCCAAATCCAACTTAAAAGCAACCAGCTTTGCTGCGGAATTTGGTGAAGATGTTTGGATAGCCTAAGGGTTAGTTCACATGCAAATCCGCGTGTTCATATTCCAAATGAATGGATCTAGTCCAGTCCAGTTGCTGCCGCAAGGTGGATGCCGTGGCTGAATCAGCCCTGAAGAAAGGGCAGCTCACTTCATTTTTCCGCCAGCGGCAACATGCTGCTAGCAGAAAAAAGAACACTAGCAGTCTCCATAGACCACCATTGTGAGGAGGCGGATTATGACATGGATTCCGCGCCATAATCCACCCCCTCTGTGCCCCTGTGAACTAGCCCTTAGACTCCCAGCGCTGTGTGGAGTAGGTAACTTGTTCTACTACTCTCTGGTATCAGCCAGATTCTATGTTTTTGGAAATTGCTCCCGTGGTAATTTTATAATACAGTGGTTGCAGTGGATGGCTGACCATAATTATATCTTATGACAAATTGATTTATCATCACTTTTGCATGAATAAAGCCTTAGGCCACATTCCCACTGAAGTAGTTTGATGAATCTTTTACCATAATATTTATAAGACAAAAAACAGAAGTAGGCTTAAACACAAAGGAGGTGGAAATGTTTCCATCCTTTGTATTTTCCATTCCAGACACCCAGTTTTGCAGTCTGTATATATCTACCTATTATTTTGAAAGACATAATATACAAGTGTTGCATAAATTAATGTTACGAGCCATCAGTCTTATATATGAACAGATTCCATGTTAAAAAAAAAATATAAAAGGCTAAAATGCAATAAAAGTATATTGAAATAAAAACTTTAATTTCTTAATTAAAAAGTAAATGTGTATATATATATATATATATATATATATATATATATATATATATATATATATATATTGTAAGATGGCCAGCCAGGTAATGGAGGGAGTGTACATCTGACCCAGACTACTAAGGTGGGTGAGATGAGAAAACTCCAGAAAAAAATGTTTTTCAGCAGATAATTCTGTCTGCTGAGTGTTATTTCAAAGTTCTGGTTACAGGGCTGGATTTTTAGGAATGGCGGGTAGGTTGGTAGTGGGAACTGTCATTCCACTGCCCTTCAGTCCACACTTTGGGGATGTTTCGGCAGCGACTCAGCTGTTGAGAGTCTCCTCGTCAAGGGAGCTTAAGAAGTCAGCTCCAGCAGCAGACTTTGGGCAGAGCTTGGCTGCAGAGCCAACTGAGAGGTCATATTTTTGGAGCTGTGTCCTGAATGATTCTACTGGCTTTTGACTTCTGTTATTCTAGGTGAGGTAACCTTTTGTTGCTGCACTACCTTTTTGAGTGAAAATAAACTCTACCTTTGCTTTGGACTAAAGAAACTGGACTTTTGTGACTATGCCACTAGCAATCCCAGACCTTGACATTCCTGCGTCCTCCACCAATTGTCAGGGTCTGGGGTTGCTAGGTGGGGTGGCATAGACACACAAGTCCAGTTTCTTTCTGACAATGCTGCAGGTGTATACTTTAAAAAAAAATATATAGGTATGGTGGGGTTGGATGCTTTTTTAATGTTGCAATTTAGGCTTGATTTGTCCGTCTCAAAACTGTGAAAATTGCTCTGGCTACTGGAGTTGCAAAATTTCCATAGAACCTTGGCAGTGAAAGGGTTAATCTTTGTACTAGTTTTCACAGTAGGTTGTCAGCAAGTGTCTATTCAATTCTACTTGAGTGGGAAAGATCAGTTGGATCAAGTAAAGATTGTTTATCGTTTATTTACATTTCTGGCATTGCTTCAGTTCCATCATTTCCTCACTTTATCACAACTTTGCAGCGTATCAAATGATCAGCAGAAGTAACAACATGGCTACAGACTGTTACCATATTGCCTCTGGCCACATTCCATTGCATTGCATGGTTTTTCAGAATCCAGAAACAAGAGGTCCTTTCTAATTACACTTATCTGTATATTTTGTCTAGACTGTGTAGTTTTATTTAAATAATGGCATGACCAAACCAGATAAGTGATTAAAAGACATGGGGAAGACAGTTTTAAGGTTCCTGTATAACTTGGAATTATCAGGTTCAGTTAGTATTTTTAACATTTGAAGCTAAACATTTGATTTTCTAGCAGAATTTGTGACATTAAAGAAAGTCTGTCACCAGAACCGAGCCCCTCACATACATAGGTTAAAGTCACCTGTTTTTCTTTTTTGAATTGATGCCTCTTTGTTTAAAATAGGTTAGCAGCAACATCTGTATGGCTCCAAAGGGCTCATTTGCATATTAACAAAAATAGCGGCATCTTGAAGTCAATGGAGGCACCAATTCACAAGGGAGAAACCTATCAGCAGGGCTGAATTCATACTAGGTTCTGGTGACGGAGTACCTTCAAAAACTATTGTAATATACTTTTTAAAACCTTGCCATGTACATGGCACATACTCAGCTCCATAGAGAGCCATATGTAACGCCTGCTGTTGGAGAAAGCTCTAATCATGGCTCTAACCCTTCAGTTGCCATGGTCATAATTGACTGCAGAATCTAATGCTGAGTTCCTATGGAGTTTTTTGGACTGGATTTTGACGTGGCAGCTGCCTCAGAATCCGGTTCCAAAAAATGCCTCTGCTAGCAGAAAAAGGAACCCATTGAAGTCAATGGGAGGCTTTTTTTTCAGCACTGAAATTCCACACCAAATTCCGCACCATTTTCCTCCATGTGAATGCACCCTTATGGAGTTTAGTGCAAAATTGTTCCAATATACCCAAAGGAAGTAATCATGTGCATAACAAACCATGTAGTTGCAATAAATTTCTGTGAGAAATACTTAATTTTCTGGAAAAATTTCAGGGGTGCCAATATTTTCGGCCATAACTATATAAAATGATTTGTAATATAAAAATTTTATCAATAACAATGCATATTGAAAAAAATGAAAACATTATTTAATCTGCATATGCTTTTTCGCCATTTTGCATTCAAAAATATGAAATAAAAAAGTGCCGAAAATGTCCTGTTTAGCCAAAAATAATACTATTAAAAAGCACAGTCCTGCAAAAAATGTCTTCAACCAACAAACAATAAAAACGTTATGTAAAAGCTATTGATTTTTTCCTCAAAATGGATTTTTTTCAGCAAAGTAGGTAACCCATTGAAAAAAAAAAAATAGTTACATAGTAGATGAGATTGGATGAAGACATCAGTCCATTAAGTCCAACCTATAACCATACAGTCCCATTCTCCCTATAACCCTACAATCTCAATTCTCATTCTTAAAGTCATTTCACAGCATCTGCTTCGCATTTCTTTTTGGAAAGAATCTTTACAATCAAAATGACCACTATATTCCTAGATACATTTATTAAGGGTTTCCAAAACAATTTAACTTCTGCTTTCCACTGGACTGACATTCTTCGCCATCTTTGCCCTGCCCCATCACCAAGCAGCAGTTTTTATCCATATATAGGATGTTTTTGTATTTGGGAGAAATTGTATAACAAATTTTGGGGTGCCTTTTCTCAACACCTGTTGAGTCGAAATACTCATTATAACCCTTGATAAACTACTTGAAGGGTTTAGTTTCCAAGATGTAATCACTTTTTGGGGTTTCCAATTTGTACTTTTAGGAGCTCTTCAAATGCACCATAACTCCCAAAAACGATTCCAGGAAAATCTGGCCCATAAAAGCCAAATAGCACTCTTTCATTTCTGAGCTCTACCATGTACCCATACAGCAATTTCTGAAAAATTGTATAACAAATTGTGGTATGCAATTTTAGGGCTAAGGCCCAGTTCACATCTGCATCTGGGCCATTCTGTTCCTCTCCCCACATGAAAAATGCGCACAGAGAAGTTGTAACATCTTTGCCCATCCGGGCGTTGGCGTCATCATCCGGCCGCACGCTGCGGCGCAGGAGATGTGTTCGGTTGTAATTTGTTCTGTTGGTTTCTCTTTGCACTGTCTGAACACTGCCCTATGCCTTTTCTTTGGTAATTGATTTCCCACCACACCCATCTCCTTCACCTTCAGTTGGTTCTGATCCTCTAATGGTTAATCTGACCTTGCCCTGTGATTGACGGCCTGCCGTCCTGTCAACTCCATGGGCGGGTTCTTCCTCCCTATATAGTCTTGGCTCCCAGTCACACCAGTGCTTGTTATTACCGTGCATATACTTGCTCTTTACTGTCTCTGTTCTGATTACTCTATTATACTTGACCTTTGGCTTTTCCTCACTGACTTCTCTTTTTGGACTCCGATTTGGTACTGTATTGCCCGACTGTTACTGACCCTTGGCTAAGTTGACTTCCCATTGTTGTTGTTCGTCTTGTCTGCATTTTGTGTGTCACATACTAAGGGAGGGAACGTCTTCGTGGTTGCCGCCTATTACGTAGGATAGGGCCTGGCAATAGGAAGGGAGAGCGGGGGGCATAATCTTAGGGCTCACTGTCTCTTGTGTCCCCGTTCCAGGGTTCCATAACAGAAGTCCTGCAAGCAGCACTTTTTTCTCCACATTTTTCGTGTGGAAATCACACAGACCCCATTATAGTTTATAGGGTCCGCGGATTTCCTTAGGTAATCACTTTTTTATGCAGATTGGGTTTCCATTTGGGGGGTTCCTAAGTGAACTCCCTGAATGGAAATCCATACGCAGATGTGAACCGGGCCTAAATAAATGTGTGTTATTGAAAAAAAAAAAAGTCTAAATTTTACGTCTTTTTGTTTTAATTTAAAGTATCAAAAGGGTTAAAAAAAATCTTTCCAAATGCGGTTTTGAATTATTTGAAGCTGGAGTGATTTTTATGCGGTGTTTCTAATACAGGGTGGGGCAAAAGGTATGAACCGGTTTAAAGGGATATAAAACAAAAACAACAACAACTCAACGTACAGAAATTATGTTTATATTGCTTAATTCAGTTCAGAATCTAGTTTTTTTACATTAAGTTTTAAAGATGATATCAGGAAGATGGTGGCCGTCAGCAGCGATACACTCTTGAAGGCGAATTCTGAAGTTTTCAACAGCTCTTCTGCACATTTGGATGGGTATTGCCGTAACTTCCTCCCTGATTCTGTCCTTAAGTTCTTCCAGGGTATGTGGCCGATTTTTAAAAACCTTTTCCTTTAGGTACCCCCAAAGGAAAAAGTCACAAATGCTCAAATCTGGTGAGCGCGCAGGCCACTCCACGTCACCCCTCACAGAGACAAGGCGCTGGGGGAACATTTGCCTCAATCTCGCCATTGAAATCCTAGCAGTGTGGGATGTGGCCCTGTCCTGTTGGGAGACACTTCAATAGCATTTCTTACCAGGATGACATTTTGAGGTGTTCTTACTGTTCTGGGTCTTCCAATTGCCGAAGGAGTTGCTGTTGAACCAGTTTATTCCAATGTCCTAGCCCAACGTCTAATTGCATTACCCCTAGGGACGTTACCCCCAACAGGGATATTGAAGTGTAGTCGGAAGGCCCTCTGCGTGGTGATAACAGAACGGCCATTTTGAAAAAACGTCCTCACAGCAAACCCACGATGCTCTCCCGTCCAAGGCATGGATGCTACTGACAACTAGGTCCTCCCACAATGAGACCCCGCCCCTCTTCCCACTGCCACCACAGGCTGAGCGCTAGCCGGTCAAAACCGGTTCATACCTTTTGCTCCACCCTGTATATAATTTTATTAAAATCCCCTTCAGATTGGGAAGTAGTTCATAACTAATGGGTCTTAGAAATTTCTGGTAAATTTGGATATTGCTGTTTAAACTTTTAAGCCTTCTAATGTCCAAAATGTTCATGTTCATTTTATTCTAATTACAAGAATTAAATCCCATGCTATGCTTGCGTTGTTTAGGGCATCACTTTAAGTTATTTTTTTTTTTATTTGCTAATGCTTCCTGGGGCCAATTGTTCTTGATATTTTAGTTGTTTCTATAGCAGTAGTTATAAAAATATAACTGGATTATTTAAATTGAATTTATATTATTTATATAACCCATAAGTTGGAATAATTAAATGTATTGTATTATCATGAGCTTGCCAATGAATATATTTGGAGATTTTACACACATAATTTCCAGCTCACTCACTAGGAATAATACAATAATGTAAGTAAAATAGGCTTATAATTTGTTCCTAGATTCTGCGGAGATTGCCTTGCCATGTTGATGAAAACGAAAAAAATATATATATGCCATAATTAGATGAATATTATACATCTCAAATCTGCAACAACTACATGTTTGTGTTCTAAAACAGGATTGGCTTTTGGTCTTAGGAATTTAGTTAGTAGACTTGCAAATGATCTCTACTTGAAATGGAATGGTCACCATCTTTTCAGACAACATGGTCTCATTTAATATTGGATTTGATGATGTGATGACACGTTGGCTGTAATAATTATTTCACGCTCTTAATGATGATTGGTTCTATGTGGTAAAGTATAGTCATTTCTTTCTTACAGGGCATTGTATTACACTCTTTAGATAATCATTTGTGCCATAATCTTTATAGTCTTCTACAAGTTATCCTTGATGTCCATTACAAGTGACTAGAAGTGATGATATTACTGTTTATGATGTTTTTTATGTTTTGTGTTGCTGCCTTGATAGTCAGTAAGTTTGCATGGATTATTGCATTGCTGTTGATATTTAAATTGAGTCTTATATCTAGTAAATAATGACTTGAACATAATGACAAATTACATGCATCTTTTCATTGCTGCTACGCCACTTTTTTTTTTCTCTGAGAACGTATAAAGTTATTACCAATTTACAGATAACCTTCCTGTATTTTTTTAAACAGGTGGATGGACTTATTATAGGACTCAACCACCTGTGGCTTAAGCAGGATAGACAGAATCTGGCCTTTAATGTAGTAGTTCACATCTGCATCTGGGCCATTCTGTTCCTCTCCCCACATGAAAAATGCGCACAGAGAAGTTGTAACATCTTTGCCCATCCGGGCGTTGGCGTCATCATCCGGCCGCACGCTGCGGCGCAGGAGATGTGTTCGGTTGTAATTTGTTCTGTTGGTTTCTCTTTGCACTGTCTGAACACTGCCCTATGCCTTTTCTTTGGTAATTGATTTCCCACCACACCCATCTCCTTCACCTTCAGTTGGTTCTGATCCTCTAATGGTTAATCTGACCTTGCCCTGTGATTGACGGCCTGCCGTCCTGTCAACTCCATGGGCGGGTTCTTCCTCCCTATATAGTCTTGGCTCCCAGTCACACCAGTGCTTGTTATTACCGTGCATATACTTGCTCTTTACTGTCTCTGTTCTGATTACTCTATTATACTTGACCTTTGGCTTTTCCTCACTGACTTCTCTTTTTGGACTCCGATTTGGTACTGTATTGCCCGACTGTTACTGACCCTTGGCTAAGTTGACTTCCCATTGTTGTTGTTCGTCTTGTCTGCATTTTGTGTGTCACATACTAAGGGAGGGAACGTCTTCGTGGTTGCCGCCTATTACGTAGGATAGGGCCTGGCAATAGGAAGGGAGAGCGGGGGGCATAATCTTAGGGCTCACTGTCTCTTGTGTCCCCGTTCCAGGGTTCCATAACAGAAGTCCTGCAAGCAGCACTTTTTTCTCCACATTTTTCGTGTGGAAATCACACAGACCCCATTATAGTTTATAGGGTCCGCGGATTTCCTTAGGTAATCACTTTTTAATTTTTTTTTTTATTTGCTAATGCTTCCTGGGGCCAATTGTTCTTGATATTTTAGTTGTTTCTATAGCAGTAGTTATAAAAATGATCTCTACTTGAAATGGAATGGTCACCATCTTTTCAGACAACATGGTCTCATTTAATATTGGATTTGATGATGTGATGACACGTTGGCTGTAATAATTATTTCACGCTCTTAATGATGATTGGTTCTATGTGGTAAAGTATAGTCATTTCTTTCTTACAGGGCATTGTATTACACTCTTTAGATAATCATTTGTGCCATAATCTTTATAGTCTTCTACAAGTTATCCTTGATGTCCATTACAAGTGACTAGAAGTGATGATATTACTGTTTATGATGTTTTTTATGTTTTGTGTTGCTGCCTTGATAGTCAGTAAGTTTGCATGGATTATTGCATTGCTGTTGATATTTAAATTGAGTCTTATATCTAGTAAATAATGACTTGAACATAATGACAAATTACATGCATCTTTTCATTGCTGCTACGCCACTTTTTTTTTTCTCTGAGAACGTATAAAGTTATTACCAATTTACAGATAACCTTCCTGTATTTTTTTAAACAGGTGGATGGACTTATTATAGGACTCAACCACCTGTGGCTTAAGCAGGATAGACAGAATCTGGCCTTTAATGTAGTATATTCCTAACATGTCCTAGCAGGATCACACTAGCGTTGCCTCTTTGTTGTACTGGTCCATCAGAGGACCACTACAATTGCAGTAACAAACTGAGTCCGATGGACCTCATTGACTAGAATGGGGTCCATCCGGTATCCGTCATATTAAAACTGAAACCGATGGAGGAAAAAGTGCAGGGGCAACATAACATTAGACTACACCAATATGCCATCTTGCACAACATATAAAACTTATATATTTTATTAACTTGTATAATAAACTATAGCGTGTGCTTGTTTATAATATCAAACCATATCAAAGTAAGAATCAAAAATTACCCCATGGAATTACCATATAAGCATACTTTGTTTATGTTCTTTGGATTTTATCCCTAAGTACTTTTTGCTATAATACTTTGGAATGTTGTGCAGTATGATGATTTATCATATATCATATCATAGACGCTGTGGAAGACCTCGCGGTTTGGACCTTAGCCTGCTTAAGTAATGAACAGTGGTGATAGATCACTTGGGTTTCCGTTATGTGATTAAATGACTTGCGATTGCATAGCACAGCTTTGAGCATACATTTGATCAGGCTCATAGGGAACAGTTAATCTTAGTATATGGAACTTGAAAATAACCATTAGGAATTATACATTGCATTCTTTGGGTTTATATTTATTTTTTTGATGAACAGGAAGCGAGATCAGCCAAGATCCTAGTAATCCAAATTAAGTTGAGTTAGAAATTTAGTTAAAGTTTAACTGAAGTTTTGTTCACTGTTTTACATTACTTCAAAGTAATATTTTTATTGGTTGAGGGAAATGTAAAAAAAAAGCTATTTTTCCACACGTCAAAAAAATTATTATTACAACCACAACAAAAGATAATTATAGAATTATAAGTCATCTAGGAAACCTTTGGTAAGGTTCTATGCTGGTTTGAAGAAAAGCCTACTGTCCCAAAGGATGAATTCCCAACAAGGCAATGGTGATACAATTTGGGAGTGGGCTACATTAACTATTTTTATGTTGGCAACCCAGGTTAAAGACAAGATAAAGTTTAAAGAACATTCATGTCAACATTCTATGTATGTATGTCAGCAGCATCATGTTACATTAAAATGTAGGGCACATCTCAGAATAGATTTCTTAAAGGGTTTTTTTCTAGGTTACAGATATTGATCACTTATCTATTAGCATAGTTTACCAATGCCATATTAGATGGGGTCCAACACCAGGCACCCCAAACTATTTGTTACTAAAACCCTATGGATTGGTCATCAACATATCTTAACCTGGAAAAGTTCTTTAACCCCTTCCCGCCGATGGCATTTTTTGATTTTCGTTTTTCGTTTTTGACTCCCTTCCTTCTAAACCCCATAACTTTTTTATTTCTCCGCTCCCAGAGTCATATGAGGTCTTAATTTTTGCGGGACAATTTTTTCTTCATGATGCCACCATTAATTATTCTATATAATGTACTGGGAAGCAGGAAAAAAATTCAGAATGGGGTGGATTTGAATAAAAAATGCATTTCTGCGACTTTCTTACGGGCTTTGGTTTTACGGCGTTCACTGTGCAGCCAAAATGACCTGTCCCCTGTATTCTGTGTTTCGGTACGGTTCCAGGGATACCAAATTTATATGGTTTTATTTACATTTTGCCCCCTAAAAAAAATTCCAAAACGATGTTAAAATTTTTTTTTTCTAAAAGTCGCCATATTCCGACGGCCGTAACTTTTTTATACATAGGTGTACGGGGATGCATAGGGCGTCTTTTTTTGCGGGGCTGGGTGTACTTTTTAGTTCTACCATTTTCGGGAAATGTTATTGCTTTGATCACTTTTTATTCAAATTTTTATCAGAATTAAAACAGTGAAAAAACGGCGGTTTGGCACTTTTGACTATTTTTCCTGCTACGGCGTTTACCGAACAGGAAAAATATTTGTATAGATTTGTAGAGCGGGCGATTTAGGACGCGGGGATACCTAACATGTATATGTTTCACAGTTTTTAACTACTTTTATATCTGTTCCAGGGAAAGGGGGGTGATTTGAACTTTTAATACTTTTTATATTTTTTTATATTTTTTTTTACTTTTTTTTTTTATTTTTTTTTTGCATTTATTAGACCCCCTAGGGGTGTTGAACCCCAGGGGGTCTGATCACTAATGCAATGCATTACAATGCTAATGCATTGCAATGCATTGCAAAAAAGCATCATCTCTTTTGCAGGCTGCATACACCAGCCTGCAAAAGAGAGAATTTGCAGACCGGCTGGGAGCCTTTAACAAGGCTCCCGGCTGTCATGGCAACGGGGGGTCGGCCCTGGATCATGCTCCAGGAGCCGGCGATCCCTGCCAAAATGGCGGCACCCATGCGCCGCCGGGAAAATGGCGCCTCCGGCGCCTTTGACAGCAGCGCCGGAGGGGTTAATGCCTCCGATCGGTCCGGGGACCGATCGGAGGCATTAGAGCCGGTTGTCTACTGCTTAAAGCAGTAGACACCCGGTGGCTATGACGGCCGCCCGGCTCCCGGGCGGTCGCCATAGTTACAGACCCGACACGCGCCGTACTATTACGGCGCATGTCGGGAAGGGGTTAATCTATGACAGGTAGGAACAAGCTACTTCATCCTTAACTGGTGTCACCCTTGAAATACACATTCCTTGTTTAAAACAAAGCCACTGTAATCTTACAGATCGTAGATTATGGTGAAGGTGCGCATCTCTTTGTCATACTGTACAGGTATACATATCTCTTGCATTAATTGACAGTCAACCAGATTTTAGGTAGAAAACTTACAGAAATCTCTACTCTAGTAGAGATTGCAGGCTCTCTAAACATGGTTATACTCTTACCTGTTATCATATTTTCATACCATACCTTATGGGGCCTTAAAGAGGTTGTCTAGAAACATCTTTTCCATTACATCCACCATGACGGCTACACAAGGAGGTTGACCTCTGACCCGCTGTAGGGACAGGAACTGAGAGACTCTGTTAAATACACCACTCCCACCACCATTCACCAGTGTTTCCTGTCCCTACACAGGGTCGGAATGAGAGGCTCTCCTCCATCTGGGGGAATAGGTAAGTATTACCACCGTCCGGCCCTCGGTCGTAGTCAAAGGCGCCTGCCTCCCTGGGCCATTAAGGACACGGGGGTATCGCTCCGGCCTGCCCCCGGGTGGAAAACTCCCCCCTTCCAGCGGTCTGTTATGGCTAATGCAGGGGGTAGAGTGGATGCCGGCTTCGGCCAGCACACAGGGGAGGAACGGCCAACCTAGGCGTACTGGCGTTCCAGGATGTGACATAGCCAGGCACAGTGGCGTGCGTCCCAGCTTCCGCTGAGGCGGCAGGATCAAGGAATTTCTGGCTACACAAGGGATGAATGCCGGGCGGTGAGTGAACTAGGTGGCATTCCTGCAAGGTATGTGATGTATCACTGTATGTTCCAGCATGTTGCTCTCTGAGGCACAGCTGTTGATCACAGATCCCCTGGCTGTTCCAGCTCCCTTGGTGTTGTGAGTACGTGGAACAGCGGCTCTGTACCTGAGAATTTATTTATTTATTTTCCCTTTTTATGGGGCAGAGTGTAATTTGTGCTTCCAGTCTCCAATTGTGATCGGAGACGGAAGGTTCCCATAGGAGCAAGGGTGTATTAAAAACTCCAGAGAATGACCACTTTGAGGGAAGGAGTTGGCATTCCTGTTCTAGAAGCCCTATGCTCAGGAAGTACGGCGAAGGCCCTTAAGGGGGTAAGCCGACTTGGGAGGACTTAGGCCTTTCAGTATAAAGAAGTCCAGTCCTCCAGTTCTAGCCTTGTGCCCTGTCTAGATGACAGAAGGAAAAGTAAGTTTATTTCTCTTAAAAAGCTTAGCCAGGGAAAGCATAGGGGGTAAAGTTCTATTGAGGCAAATTCCCAGGATGGCTAGTGTATAACAGAGTAAACCTTGGTTATCCTGCTGGGGGAAAACACCCAAGGTGAAAGGCTTATCTCAGGTGAAGCCTTGCTAGCTGGGATTCTGACAAAACGGTTTGCACAGGTGCAACATTGTCTGGCGTGGCCTCAGTTAAAATTTGGTCTGGTCTGATCACCACCTGCCACATCCTAAAAGGGCGCGGTGAGTAAGGTCAGGGCTGAGGCCTGATCAAAACCGGCTATTCTGCTGTGTTAAAGACAGAGTGGTACATATGGATGTAGGCAATGGATTCATTATGTCAGTGCTGGATGATATATACTAAGTGATATATAGCAGGCATAACACCATTGTTAATGGTAGATACTGATGATACCTTTGCCTTATGATATATATGGATAATGCCAATGCTCATTGATGCATGGGTGTGCACTGATATATGTATGTGTATATATATGTATGTGTGTGTATATAGATATGGCAGGCATAGCTCTTTGCGGTGTGGGTTAATCCCATTGTGGAGTCATATGTACTGATAGCATGCATAACACCATTGCTGGTTGATATATGTGGTTCCTTTTGGAACAATATGTGCTGAAGGTGGTAGGCCAGGGTGTGCCATTTTGGAATGAGTTCTTACAGAGTCCCGGGACTGTGCTTGTTATATGCTCTTTGACATGTGAACAAAGGCAAAAATTAACTGGATGAATACAAGCTATTTACTAACCTGTATGGCCGCATGGCTAAAAGGTATTTACTAACCTGTATGGCCGCATGGCTAAAAGGTATTTATTAACCTGTATGGCCGCATGGCTAAAAGGTATTTACTAACCTGTATGGCCGCATGGCTAAAAGGCATTTACTAACCTGTATGGCCGCATGGCTAAAAGGCATTTACTAACCTGTATGGCCGCATGGCTAAAAGGCATTTACTAACCTGTATGGCCGCATGGCTAAAAGGCATTTACTAACCTGTATGGCCGCATGGCTAAAAGGCATTTACTAACCTGTATGGCCGCACGGCTAAAAGGCATTTACTAACCTGTATGGCCGCACGGCTAAAAGGCATTTACTAACCTGTATGGCCGCACGGCTAAAAGGCATTTACTAACCTGTATGGCCGCACGGCTAAAAGGTATTTACTAACCTGTATGGCCGCACGGCTAAAAGGTATTTACTAACCTGTATGGCCGCACGGCTAAAAGGTATTTACTAACCTGTATGGCCGCACGGCTAAAAGGTATTTACTAACCTGTATGGCCGCACGGCTAAAAGGTATTTACTAACCTGTATGGCCGCACGGCTAAAAGGTATTTACTAACCTGTATGGCCGGAGGGCTAAAAGGTATTTACTAACCTGTATGGCCGGCGGGCTAAAAGGTATTTACTAACCTGTATGGCCGGCGGGCTAAAAGGTATTTACTAACCGGTATAGCTGCATACTAACTGGTATATAATGATGAATATGTAGATATATAGATACGTGCGCATGGCACATATGGCATACATAACACCATTGTGGAATGGTATATAATGTGGGCTACAGATAGGTGTGTATATATATAGCATGCATGACACCATTGTTGAATGGTATATAACGGATGCAATACACCAGTATTGAATGCTGTATATACGAAAAGATATAGCATGCTCAATACCATTTTTGAACGGTATATGATGATATGGCATGCATAACACCATTACTGAATGATATATAATCTGTATATATATATGTAGAGATATATGCATATATGTGTATGTAGCTTGCATAACACCATTGTTGAATGGTGTATAATGGTTGCATTACACCAGTATGGAATGGTATATATGCATAGAGGTATAACATGCTTAACACCACTGCGGAGTGGTATATAATGATATAGCATACATAATGCCATTATTGAAGGGTATATTATGTGGTATATAGATAGGTGTAGCTAACATGCATAAACACCATTGGCGAATGGTATAAGGGATACAGTACATCAGTACTGAACAATATATACAGATAGAGATATAGCATGCTTAACACCATCATTGAATAGTATATGGTATGGAGATATATGCGGTGGTGTGTATATATATACTTATGTATATGGCACGCATAACACCATTGTGGAATGGTACACATTGATCGGTGTATATAGGACTGACGCCATTGTCGAACGTATATGCCTATTGCGCAAGGACATAATATTCATTACAGGTTCCTGCTTATATCAGGGCAGATCTCTATTGATTGGAGAATAAAACCCCTTTCTGACAACAGTGCAAATGGCTACAGTCTTCTGCGGTTTATAATAGATCCGGCTGTTCTGATAATAGTGTATGTAGGTTACACTTTATGCCTGTTCGGATGAAGGGGTATGTTCGTAGATTTTGGGGCAGGTCCGGATAATGGCCTATATACATTCTACCTGTTCTGCAGCAGGGTCAGTGTCCAGATCTTTTCTACGGAGAGAAGGTTCTCATTCTATCCTTCTTGGATTCTGAGCAAATGATTATATCTATGGATCCTTATCCTATCAGTCTCAAAAAGAAATTCCACTCCTGAGGACAGGGATGAAGGATTCAATGCCATTAGGTAAAGCCATGAACATTGAAGAGGATTCTTTAAGGCCGGTGCCAAAATTTTATGCCGGAGGCAGGGGCAGAGTTCCTCAGAGAACTACCTCCTTTTGCTCAAATCCCTCTTCTTCAAAAGAGAGGGAGTAGCAGGCCATGGACGTCAGAAGGGCAGTGGTCGCCTACCTGTAAACTACCTCCTCCTGGAGAAAGGATGTAAATTTATTAAATTAAATTTGTGGGTACCAAAATAAAGGTCATAAGGCTTCCAAAACCACCATTGCCGGGGGATTAATGTGCCAATCCTGCAGGCTTTCCTGTTAAGGAATCTACCAGAGCCAGGGAACATCAAAGCTCATTCAACTGGGGCAGCTTCTTCTTCTTGGGATGAGAGACGGGAGGCTTCCCTGGAGCAGATGTGCAGGGCTCCCACTTGGGCTAGTTCGCGGACCTTTGCTAAACACTACAGGTTGGGTTCGGTAAGTGATTTAGCCTTTGGACGTAAGGTCCTTTCGGCGGTAATCCCACCCTAGAAGTTGTAATCTGGTATATCTCCTTGTGTAGCCGTCATGGTGGATGTAATGGAAAACCGGAGTTAGAACTTACCGGTAACTCTATTTCCATGTAATCCACCATGACGGCGTCTAATTACCCTCCCTAGTTAATATCTTTATGTAAGACAACATACTGTAGTTTATATTTCGCACCTTTCCTTTGTAATTTGGTAAACACTGGTGAATGGTGGTGGGAGTGGTGTATTTAACAGAGTCTCTCAGTTCCTGTCCCTACAGCGGGTCAGAGGTCAACCTCCTTGTGTAGCCGTCATGGTGGATTACATGGAAATAGAGTTACCGGTAAGTTCTAACTCCGGTTTTTTATTTTATATATGATGGGGAGGTGAAAAAAATCATTCTAGCCTGGTCACGGTGCTTCAATGTCCTCCCTTGCCAGTCCAGTCCCGCTGCTCTGGCATCTTCTCAAAAGTGAGACTGCTCACTGGCTGTGACCTCATAGATCCAATTTGCTGAAGCTGCTGGTTGGCCTCAGCATTCACGTGAGTGCTGAGCCCAATCAGCGGCCTCAGCAGGCCTCAGAAAGAGATCCATGATGTCACAGGTAGTGACATCTCATGCCCTTGGCCTCATGTGTGGCAGCAGTATATCAACCAGGGACAGAAATAGACTTGACAGGCTGATTAGAAGGGCCAGCACTGTCCTGGGGAGCCCCTGGACCAAGTACAGGTGGTGGGTGACAGAAGGATACTGTCTGTGGTGACCTCCATGTGGGAGAACAAATCCCACCCCATGTATGGGACCCTGATGGGACTTGGGAGCACTGTAAGTGACCGTCTGCTTCACTCCCATGACGATGACCATAAGGTCTTCTGCTTTCACTTCCGTTTTTCCTTAGCTGCTATGGACTCCTAGTACATCTTCTCTTCTCAGCATATGCGTGCCTACGTCTGTAATATATTACTGTGTATTATCCTGTACCTGTATTGCTATGCTGCTATAACATGCTGAAATTTCCCCAATGTGGGACTATCAAAGGATTATCTTATCTTATCTTATCAATGACCGTAAGTAACGCAGACTATCGTCGCATGATCTAAACCACTCAGTGATAGCAAACAGCTGCCACTGCCTGGTTTAGAGGTTACTGTTGGGGGTAATTTTGAGCGATTAGTTAGAGATAAATCCTAAAATATTCAATTTAACTGAAATGTGGAACTTTTGGTCAATTTTTTTTTTGTTCAAGTTATGTAACTTTTATAGTGTAGTGTACTTTGAACAGCAATAAACCTTAGTTTGGCTGTAATTGGTTCTTTCTTATCTACTTCTTGATCAAGACAATAGAATATTTCTTATAAATTCCAATTTACTTGTCCGGATTGTGTATCTGAGACGACATTTATATCGACATTTATAAGGCAATTAAAGATATTTTGGCAGAACAAGTTTATGAGAATGTATTATTTGTTCTTTTGTGTGGTGCATGTAAATTCCACTCATGTATGTGATTTATTAGAGAAGGCAAAGGTTTGAGTGACACTTTTTCCCCGCATAAAATGTTTATTCTGTCCTAACATTTTGAGATTAAAGCAATCCTTCAATCAGAAGATCAAAAAGTAGGTCAGCACCTACAGTGGCGGGTTACCTGCCATTTATTATATTCTAATCTTATTTGGCTACTTTTTAGTCCCACTTCACTAGGGCATAGTAAACTACAATGCCTAGTCTATACTCCTCTTCTGTCTAATCATTTGTTCAGGCTGCGAATGATTGATATGTTCTAATATATGTAGACAGTACATCTGCAAGGAAATGCCAACTCATAGCTGATATGGATTTCCAGCCTCATTTAGGACGGATTTCCGCATAGGGCGGCATAAAAAAGAAAAAAACAATTTGCACAAAAAATGCACTTTTTATGCATTGTAAGCCAGAAAACTAGCATAACAAGCATGACTACAGGAGGAATCTGCTTTATAATGTTTCTATCACTCAGAAGCAGCCTTATGTTCATGTAGGACATATATACAGATTACTGAACAATGACTGCTTTGGCTGTGATAGAAAGCTTCTCCTATATCTGTGGTGGCAAATCTTTGGCACATTTGTGACAGATGGGGTGCTCAGAACCCTTTCTGTGGGCAAACACACTGTCACCCTGGGACTTAGCTTGGAATGGTACATGGGCCGTGGCAGGTAGGAGATGGCTGGGGCCCCGCAGCACTATGATGGCAGTCATTGAAAACTTGGTTCCCCAATCACTATACATAATGTTAATGGAAATGGGCCCAGTGTTATGTGTGATATATATATATATATATATATATATATATATATATATATATACCGACAGGCCCCTTTCCAATAGTAACCTGCCCAGGGAAGGTGATTAACCAGCAAAAAACACTTATACTCACCTCTCCTAGGCTTATGATGGTGCCCAGCATCTTCTTTGGGGTTCTGAGGTCACATGCCCCTGAGGTCACTACTGGGATCTGTGAATAGCCCTCAGCAGTCATATGGGACTCGCCTTCTTAATGACGTCAACACGCCCAGTGTGACCATTGAGGCCCAATTACAGGCCCCAGTGGTGACCTATGGGGCCCATTGCCTCAGTCACAGGAAGAAAAGCAGCGGACAGGATGCAGGAGAGGGCCAGAGCGAGGATGCCCAGTAGAGGTAAGGCAAGGTGAGTATAAGTGTTTATTTTTACTCACTTTCCCTGAGCTTTCACTTATTATATTCTGGGTCTGGGGAAAGCACACTGGAGAAAAGAATGTATGATTTTTTTTGTCCTCCACTCCTATCAATAGGGAATGATCTAATATAGCTTGACATTGTCAAGGTGGGGTAAGGTGGGTAGATCAAAACAATTTAAATATTTGTACCAAAAATTATACATAGTAAATTCTTGCAGACAGAATCATCATATTAGCACATTAACAATACCACTTACGGTAATCATAGTATCAAAATAATGCAGTTCGTGCAATTTAGTTACTGCTGCTCCATATAATTATTTTTCCATGTTCAAGGGACTGCCAAACGATATCCAACTAGAATTTATGGTTCATCGCTCATTACTTCTAAATGACACAGTCCAAAAATATATAGATAAGTGATAGGTATTGATAATTTCATAATGAATAAGTTACAAAGTTGCAATTCACAAAGAGGTCAGTGGTAACTTCAACTGGGGAACCTGTATACAAAAGAAGAGAGCTGCCAGCACTGGAAACAATCTTGGAATCATATGAAAAATGAGAATCTCCTCTTTTTAAGACACCAGAAAAAAGTTTCTGCATTTTATAATGCCTGAGATATAACTGTTTGAAGTGACCTCCAAGCCTTATTTTCTGAGTTCTACGCACACAAATTTATACGCTGTACACAGAGAGAAGCAAAATTTGTTCATCAAGTATATTGCAAAATTTATTAGTGACACAAATACTGTCAGAAAATGATAAGTTTAATTATATTGCCATGTTCTGTCTAGAAGAAAAGAGGTTTCACTGGCAATCCTTTCACATAAGCCATAATTTACCGTCTCTTTCTAACTGTACTCTCATGAACTTAAGTATTTAACATGCAGGGTTAGGCCTGTAGCGTCTTAGATGTAGCCTTTGCTTTTTTTTGCAGTTTTTCTGAGCATTGGTGTAAGTTTACAGGGACAGCCACATCTGGGAAGCTTGTCAGCTGTCGAATGTTTTCCCCTTGTGAATAATTTTTCTCAATGTAGAGTAATGGAGTTCAAGTTGTTTGGGAATGTCCTCAGAACACTTCCCAGATTGATGGGCAGCCTCAGTTGCTTCTTTAATTCTTCACACACTGCTTCTGCGTGTTGGCCCTGTTTATGTGAAATAAATAATGACCCATAATTTATTGTCTGTCTTGTTGTTGTCCATCTACAAGTTGTCTTTACCTAATTTGAAGGTCTTCTAGGACTAGATTTTTTAAAAAATTTCATGATACTTAACACCAGAGAATTAGAAGAGGGTGCACTTACTTTTTTGATGACTTTTTTTTGGCTGGACAATACACTGTCTACCAATAAGTATTTGGACACCTTCTAAAGTTCTGCGGAGGTGGATTTATGGTCTGGGGGTGTTTCTCCTGGTATGGACTGGGACCCTCAGTCCCTGTGCATGGTAAACTCAACACCACCACACTGCATAACGGACTACATTAATTTCTGTGTAGACAGCACAGTATCAACTAGAAAGGTGAGGTGTTTCTCCAATAACAAACCATGGATCAACTCTGAGATTAAAGCTCTTCTCAAGTAGAAAAAAAGAATCTATAGGTCTGGGGACAAAAATGCCCTGGGGGCGGTGCAAAAACAGTTGAGACAACTGATCAGAGAGGGGAAAGCCAACTACAGGCGGAAGATGGAACTACAGATGGGGGAAGGTAGGGTCTCGAAGGTGTGGGATAGCCTTAAGGTAATATCCGGACATAAACAAAAGGTGGAGATCCAATGGACATGCATTGAGATAGTCAGGACTTATAAGTATCTGGGTGTGCTTCTCAATAATAAACTAGACTGGGCTGATCACCTGGAGGCGCTGCACAGAAAGGGCCACAGCAGGCTCTACCTGCTCAGGAGGCTGAGGACCTTCGGAGCCCAGGGGCCACTTCTTAGGGCCTTTTTAAACTCTGTGGTTGCTTCAGCCATCTTTTTCAGTGTGGCCTGCTGGGGGAGCAGTATATCAACCAGGGACAGAAATAGACTTGACAGGCTGATTAGAAGGGCCAGCACTGTCCTGGGGAGCCCCTGGACCAAGTACAGGTGGTGGGTGACAGAAGGATACTGTCCGTGGTGACCTCCATGTGGGAGAACAAATCCCACGCCATGTATAGGACCTTGATGGCACTTGGCAGCACTGTAAGTGACCGTCTGCTTCACCCCAAGTGTGAGAAGGAGCGCTATCGCAAGTCCTTCCTTCCAACCGCGATCAGGCTGTATAATCTACATCAGGCCAAGCGAAGATCACCCCGCACAGAAAACTGAATGAGTATGATTATGAAGTCTTACTTCTTTCTTTCTTCTCTTCCTAAGCTGCTATGGACTCCTAGTATATCTACTCTTCTCAGCATATGTGTGTCTACTTCTGTAATATATTACTGTGTATTATCCTGTATCTGTATTACTGTGCTGCTGGAGCATACTAAATTTCCCCACTGTGGGACTATTAAAGGATTATCTTATTGCACTATTTTAGATAAGTGTGCTTCCTATATTATGGCGGTTCTATGGGACCAATGTTACATCTAGGATGACAACACCATCTGTCATGTAGCGAGGTCTACTATGGGTTGGTACAGTGACAATCTGGTTAACCGACTGGACTGGCCTGCCCAAAGCCCATACTTAAACCCTATCGAGCACCTCTGGGACGAGTTGGATCACCGAACTAAGGGGTGCAGCAGCCAACCAAAATCTGTAAAAGAACTTACCTGTGTTCTCCAAGCCGAATGGAATAAAATACCACTAGCTGCCATACAAGGTCTTGTGAAAAGCATGCTCCAGAGGGTTGAGGCTGTAATTGCCGCTCGTGCCTCTCAGACCACAGGTGTACAAATACTTATTGGTAGACAGTGTACTCTTGTTTTTCTAATCTGTTAGTATATTTGAATACTTGCCCAAAATGTATTTTGTATATATGGAATTAATGATCTATATGTTGTCAAAGTATGATTACCTATGTAAATCATAGGTTTTCTAACACTTAAATATGAGCTTTATTTTTCTATAAAGAAATGTATTTTTCTTTTAAGGAGAACAGTTTCTACACATGGTACAGTTATTAGGTCCAAACGAAACGTAAACAAGATATTTCAAGAATGGAAACTTAATGCCTTAGTCCCATCTCTTGAGGAAAGGTGCCTATCTGTACATACCTACTTCAGTAGCTAAATGGAAATACTGAAAACATATGGCTTTGATAGTGCTTTCCCAGGATTTACAGTAGTAACGTGACCGATTATGTGACCCAAATGTGGTTGGTGTATTTACTGGAAAGATTGGCCTGATAAATGGTACTTGATTCATTTCCAATGTTAATATCTTTCCTAATCATTAGACAAGTATGTGTTGGCATTTATGGGACATTCTTACTATATGCTAATTGTGTTTTTTTTTTTTTTTTTTTTTTTTAATAGCCAACAGCTGAGCTTTAATTGCATTATGCATGGAAAGAAATCTGCTTTTTTTCCTATTGAAGCAGGATACTGTAAAGATAATTCATCCTCAAGTCATGAAACAACACTAGCCTTCTTCCTAGGTTTGCATTGTACACGTCTACTGCATACATTGGCACAATTCCAAGGACTCACAACAAAGGCTCACTGTCCAGCGCCTTGGTATTTTATTACATTTTAGCAAGCATACATTACAGATGTTCTCACCCAGTTACACACTGTATTACAGTAGATCTGTCATCCCTGCATAAAACTCAATAGCTTTTCTTGAAGATAATATTATCTGAAGCAGAAAACATTTACTTTCTTTTCCAAGAATTTCTTTCTGTCTTTTTACTTGGCTAATGAAATGTCTGTTGAATCTTTGTTTTTCAAAGATAGGTGATCCAAAAATCATAACCAAGCAAACAAACAAAAACTCCAAAAACAGCCAAGGAGGAACACCGGGGCCTCCTGCATACTGGGGAATACGGTCTGGAAAATCTATACATCAACCCAATTTGACAGCCCAAACTTAGTCAGGGGACCAAACATTGTAGTGACCAATGATGCTTGGAGTACTTGCCTCCCCACTGCTCTGCTGTCATGTATAGATATTCTGTGTTGTATTCACCCATGTGCAGAAAGCCTGTTGCTTTTCCATGGCCATGATTACCATGATACCAAAATACTATGATTTTGCTGTGATTTTATGATAATTGTGAAAAAAAAAATTGTGTGTGCACCATGCGTATGTGAAAGTCACATTATATATTAATGTTCTTGTTTTTAAACTTGCTTCAGTGACAATCAGTAAAAGAAAAACAAGAAGAAAACACAAACATCAAGATCAAGAATAGAAAGAAATATGCTGTGTAATGTGATACAGGCTACCGTTCTCTAACATTTACATGCACACGGGTTATACTGCAGGCAGACAGACAAAGGGAGTAAAGCTACCTATATAATGTAGGTAATACAGACCTTAGGCCGGTATGCTTCCGACTGGCCATTAAGGGCATGGACAGTGAACGGGGATCACGCTGATTTCACCCGTGTGACGCCCATGCACTGGCCCTGCTTCAGTGGCCCCTTTCATTAAATGAATAGAAGCCATGGAAGCAGGGCCACAAAATAGGACAGGAATAGGACCTGTTCTATATTTTGCGACCTGGACTATCGGCCCGCACACATCACCATGTAGTTAACCCACCATGAGTAAAAAAAACAAACATTTTTTTTGCACGGATACAAAGTTTGACATGCAGGACATGTGCCTGTGCAAAAGAAACCATTTTCAGGCGGAGAGGCTGCATACAAACACGTGCGGTTTGGTTTAAAAACCCATTCAAATGAATGGGTTTTAAAACTGACCGCCGGGAAGCCGTCCCTATGAAGTTTCTCCGTGGATTAGGACTGAAGCCCCTGGGCGGACAACGGCGCTAGTGTGAACGCCGCAATAGATATAACTGTGTTACAAAATGGCCGGCTATAAAAATATTTATCTCATTCGGTGAACCCCTTCATTGGTCAAAAATAAAAATGGTTGAATCGCCTTTTTTTTCCGCTGTTTCGCCTTCCAATAATTTTTTAAATAAAAAGTTATTAAACCATTATACATTCCCCTAAACAGTATCAATGAAAACTACATAATGTCCCACATTAAAAGACAACTAACACAAATTGTACATAAAAATATAAAAAGTTACTGGTGTCACGATATGGTGATGCAAATATGTTTTTAGTCAACATTTTGCTACATATTAATTTATAACAATAACTATATAAATGTGATGTTTTTGTGATCATACTGACCTACAGAATATAGGTAACGTTATTTTTTTTACTACACAGTGAATACGTTAAAAAATGGAACCTGTAAGAAAAAGGAGCAGTTGCTTTTTTTTCCTGTTAGGCCATTCAGAATTTTTTTCCAGTTTCTAATATTACTCATAATATTAAATTAATTAAAGCAATTTGAAGTACAACTTGTCCTGCAAAATAAGCCCTCGTATGACTTTGTATTGGAAGAATAGGAAAGTCATGGCTTTTGGAGAGAAGAAAAAACAAATGAAAAAACGCATCATCCTTAAGGAGTTAAAGATGTTTTCCAGGAATAAGATACTGATGATCTATCAATAGATCAACTGGTGGAGGTCTGACACCTGACATGACAGTGTCCAGACTAGCATTGGAGAATCTTCTGCACTACCAAATTCAATATTGTACATTATACCATTCTTGTGTTTGTTATTGCAATGCAGTCACATTTCCTTGAGTGGAACTGAGCAGCAAACATAACATGGCCTATGAAGTGGGATCTATGCTCATTGGTGCACTCCTGGTGCTTCAATGTGCTGATCTATGGGGGTTCTGTGTGTCAAACCCCAAACTCTAATACTGATGACTTCTCCTAAGTATATGTCTTCAGTATTTTAGTCCTGGAAAACCACATTAACTGGTTCTAAATATGACCATTTTGACTTTCTGTCCAAAGGACGCTGAAAAGTATGATCATATAGATCTCTGATCTCCTCTTTAGTCCAGCTTCTCTGTAAACTCACTAGGATTGAGCGATGGGGATCAGAAAAGATCGGATCCCAATCAGTGATCGAGTAAATTTCACGATCGCGATCGGGTTCTGATCCTGCCTTAAAAAAGATCGGGAACGGAATTCTGGTCCTGATCGCTCAACTTACCTGCACAGTTCTGTGTGTAGGTAAGCGGACAGCAGGGAGGACTAAGTAGCCGGCGGATTTTTTAATCACTACACAGCGTAGAGTCCAAAAATGGAAACGTTCAATTTTTGGACTCCACGCTGTGTAGTCAATAGGATTGTTTTTAAAATCCGATTTTCAATCATTAAAAAATCCCATTGACTTGCATTAGGATTGGAAATGGGATCAGGTTCGGATGGAAAATGATCAGAAATCGGATTTTAAAAACAATCCTGAAATCTTAGGATCGGCTCAACCCTAAGACTCACCTTTTTCAAGGGGTTCCAATATTTGGGCAAGAATAGTATAGCATTGCAGACCTGATACATGTGTTTGATCCAGAGAAGGTGAACTCCAGGAAACAAACTTTTCCAGACAGGATAACAAATCTTTGTGACTCGAGAGATTTCAGATAATTTACCAGAAACTTTTTAGTATTCTCCAGCTTTATTAAGTTGGACTCATCTGCAAGGAGTTTGTATGTTCTTCCCGTGTTTGCTTGGATTTCCTTTGGGTACTCTGGTTTCCTCCCACAATAACATACTGATAGAGAATTTAGATAGTGAGCCCTACTTGGGAGATTGTTGACAATGTCTGTAAAGCGCTGAGGAATATGATGGCGCTATATAAGTGAGGAAAATACATACCGTAAATAAGTCATTAGATAAGCATCATCATTTCTTCCGTGTAAGTAAGTATATTTTTAAGGCAATCAATCCCTTGTTTTTACATGTATTCCCAGTATATTTAGACAATTCATCTGTCCTTTATGGTCAACAGTAATGTTTTAAATAAGCAGTAAATAAAGCTGTTAACACATATCTAACAGATTTCTGTAGATTATATCTGGTTTTTACCTTAGTTTGATAGCAGTGCTCTTTTCAGTCACTTGGTGGCAGTGTGGGCAGTATACAGTAATCTTGTAAGAATGTGAAATAGGCATTTAATAGTGTTTTTTTCCCCAAAAAAATAGATTAGGGGGTAATCGTGTGTATTAAAACATTGTTACATTTCTGAAATCTGATGTGTATAGTTACTGAAAACGAAGAAATGTGTTTTACTGTAGAAAGCCATGATAAACTAAATCAAATCAAATCAAACAGACTTTATTGGCACGTCCGAATGGATATTTGGCATTGCCAAAGCTAGTAAAGTGTGTGTGTGTGGGGAGGTGGGGTGGGTGGTTTGGGGTATAACCGTCCGTGGGGTCTCATCTTCCTCATGTTTGTTGACAGCTGGACACGTACTGAGAAACGATCTCCACAGTGGCCTCTTCTTCTCCCAGTAGGATGTAGTTTTCTCGTCTGCAGATATGAAGTCTGGGATGTGGGCAGAGAGTCTTTGGTAGTAGATGGCCCTCACAGCTGAGTATTTGGTGCAATGTAGCAGGAAGTGGGTCTCGTCTTCTAGGGCCCCTGGTCACAGTGTTGGCACAGTCTATTCTCCCGTGGCTTGTACGTCTGCCTGTGTCGCCCCGTCTCCATCTCCAGGTTGTGGGTGCTCAGTCTGTACCGGCTCAGGGTCTGTCTGTGTTTGGGGTGGGGTATTCTCTCCAGGTAGGTGGCCATGGTGTAGTCTCTTTGCAATGACTGGTACACAATGAGTTTCTTGGAGTTATTTATTGTGCTTCTCCATTCCTCGATGTACCGCTCTTTGTCTCTCTCAATGAGTCCTTTTATTTGAGCCTTGTTCAGGGCAGATGGCTGATGCTTGGTTGGGGGATATCAGTTTTTCTCTGGGCTCTGTGGCTCAGCCAGGCTTGGTGGTGGTAAGAGCCAGGACTGCTGCCCTGTATGTGAGTCCAGAATGATAGCGCCCTCTTCTGCATGGTGAGCCATAGGGGGAGTCTGCCTAGTTCTGCAAGCCATGTTGGAGGTGCTGCGATGGACATGGAGCAAGTACTTGCAGAACTCCAGGTGGAAGTTCTCTGTTGGACTGGAATCCCACTTTGACTGGTCTGGGTAGGTGGCTGGGCCCCAAACATCACTGCCATAGAGAAGGATCGGGGAGATGACTGCGTCAAATATCTTCAGCCAGACCCTCACCAGTGGTTTGAGGTGGTACAGTTGTCTTCTGATGGCATAGAAGGTTCTGCAGGCTTTTGCTTTCAGAGTTTCTATTGCTGCTTTAAAGCTTCCTGATTGGCTGAGCTCCAGCCCCAGGTAGGTGTAGCTGTTGGTTTTCTCCAGTATGGAGCCATTCAGTGTGAATTGTGGGGTGGAGGCGTTATTGTGGCCTTTCTTCTGAAATACCATGACTTTGGTCTTCTTGTGGTTGATGGGTAGAGCCCATGTGGTGCTGAATTTTTCCAGCACTGACATGCTTTCTTGGAGGTCTTTCTCGGTGGGGGACAGGAGTAGGAGGTCATCGGCGTATAGCAGGAAATTCACCTCCCGATTGTTCAGGGTGAGGCCTGGGGTTGGTGAGGCCTCCAGGGCTGTAGCCAGTTCACTGATGTAGATGTTGAAGAGCGTTGGGCTCAGGCTACAGCCTTGTCTGACCCCTCTGGGTTGTTAGAAGTATGCTCTCCTTTTCCCATTCACCTTCACACTGCACTGGTTTCCGGTGTAGGAGCTCTTGATGACGTCATATGTTCTCCCTCCTATTCCACTCTCTAGGAGTTTCAGGAGCAGGCCTGGGTGCCATACTGAATCAAACGCCTTCTTAAAGTCCACAAAGCAGGTGAATATCTTGCCTCTTCTGGTGTTGTGGACGTGCGTCTTGATGAGGCTGTGCAGGGTGTAGATATGGTCCGTGGTGCGGTGGTTTGGCATGAACCCTGCTTGGCTCTTGCTGAGGACCCCGTGTTGTGTGAGGAAGGTGAGGATTCTGTTATTGATGATGCTGTTGAACAGTTTCCCCAGCGTGCTGCTGACGCAGATCCCTCTGTAGTTGTTGGGGTCATAATGGTCTCCATTCTTGTAGATGGGGGTTATGAGGCCTTTGTTCCAGTCTTGGGGGAAGTGTCCAGTGTTGAGGACAAGGGTGAATAACTTTGCCAGTGCCGCGTGTATTGCTGGAGGGCTGTATTTGACCATCTCTGGTAGGATGCCGTCAGGGCCACTGGCCTTTTTGCCTTTCAGCAGGGCAATTCGTTCCTGTATGTCTTTTATGGTGATTGGTCCAGAGGGTTCTGGAAGTCTTTGATGACTTTCTTCATGTCCCTCAGTTTGGTGATTATCTGTTGCTGTTCTGGGGTTAGTTCTTCTTCTGGGATGTTTTTGTAGAGACCTCTGAAGTAGTTGAGCCAGATATTGCCATTTTGGATGTGGAGAGAGTTTTTCTTGGGCTTTGTGCCCATGTGGTGCCAGGTCTCCCAGAATGAGCTGTCCTGGAGGGAGTCCTCTAGTTGCTCTATTTTGTGGGAGAGGTACCTCTGTTTCTTCTCTCTGAGGATGCCTTTGTATTGCTTGCATGGATTGTTGTAGGCTTCCCTCGTCTCGCTGTTGTTGGGGTCTCTGTGTTTCTGGTTGGAGACTGCCCTTAGAGAACGACGTAGAGCCTTGCAGTCGCTGTCAAACCATTTGTGAGACTGTTTGTTAGTCGGTCTCTTGGGCTTTGTCTGTTTCAGGCCTGCTAGTTCTGCTGTGGTGTACAGGATGTTATTGAAGTCCTTCACTGCTCGGGTGACCCCTTGTTGGTCTGGCTGGTAGGAACTCATATAGACTTCTCCATAGGTTTTTGTCTTGTATGGGGTATGGGCTGGGGGTCTCTGTTGAACACTATGTCTTTAAGTTCTTTGGCCAGGAGACTGACTCCCTGTTTGTTGAGGTGTTTGTCATCATATAGGTGATGCTTGTCTATGGAGGGGTGTTGTGCCAGGGTGATGCCTGATGTTGATACGATTTTGGATCCGATACCAGCTCTGAATTGATATCTCTGATGATTTCTTCAGAGATGTCTTTTCATGGGAGCAGAGATGACAGGATGATTTTACAGTCTGGGAACTGTTGTTGCGCTTTCTCTGCTTGCTGGGTCAGCTGTTCCACTATCTGTTGGTGCTGGTCCTGTGCCTCGAGGTTTTTTTGTCCCTGTGTGTATGATGACGTGGTTGGGTTTGGTGAAATACGGGTCGTTGATGGCGGCGTTTGCTTTTTCGATTGTTAAACAGTGGATTTTGGTAACTCTTTAATCTGAGCGACATCTGTATACATAATAAAGGGTAGAAATACTGGTTTCATCAAAATACTGTGTAATGTCTTTGTGCTTCATAATACTGGATAATTATGATGATGAATAGTAATAATGAAGAGTTTTTAGGTAGGGTAAAGATGTTGATGGTGAAAGTTATTGTTACACATTCTTCAGTAACACATGCAGTGGAAGGGATAACTGAGGTAACTGTAACAAAGTCCCCTGTATGAAACTGTTTATACTTCATAAGCCAGCACTGAGATAAATACATAAAACACCACTTCCTCTATTACAGAAACCGGCAAGAATGGAAATCCTATATCAAAAAAGAGGCTTGAATTCCAATGATGAAATATGATAACCTTGTGGCACGACCACAGTTAAATAAATCCACATAACACTGGCATTTTAATCTGCAGAACAATGACATTGAAAATCCTGATAATTATGGTATCCTATATCCAAATGATGTATTGTTTGTACTTTATATGCTTACTAAGCATATTTTATTTAATGTGGTATCTTATCGGTTTCTCAGATGCATGTTCTATACCATTGTTTTCTCCATAACAATTTTGATTAAAAAAAAAAACCTTGGTAGTTGCAAACATGATCTATGTATCTTTATTCTCTCTCAAACTTACACAATGCTAATGAAAGAGAGTTCTAAGAAAATCTAATCTTTTATTCTCCTTTCTTCTAGTTAACGACGTGTACTTTGGATGGAAAGTTACAGACGTATGTTCCTTGAAAGGAGTGATAGCTGGCAACAGCATGGCATGTTCATGAGGTCAAAAGGCCAATTCAACATCTGCATTATAATAGTACAAATGTAATTGTAACTATGAAACCAATCTTGACAACCGAAAACTAGACATTTGTGCAGCACGATTTGTCTGTACGAATTGTGTATTGTTTATATAGTTGTGTACATCAAAGATACAAGATTTTAAAACAGTCAAGACAGCTGAGATATGTTGTTCAGGCATTGTTTTGTATCTGATCTTGTATGTTACAATGTAAGGTCAGATTGACATATGCGTCAGGAGACTCTGCCACAGATTCCGCTGAAATCGGCAAAGAGAAAAGTCCTGCAATGAGGACTTTTCTCTCCATCGGTTTCAGTATAAAAACAGTGAAAAACCATCGGACCCAATTATAGTCTATGGCGTCCACCAGTGTCCGTGGGTAACCGCTGTGTTAATGGATATGGGCTTTCCATTGTTCGGGTTCCCTGTCAGAATGAAAGAGAGCCTGGCGCAAGTGTGAACCTATGCTAAGTGAAGAACAACAGAGGACATTTTACAGATGTAGCAGTGTTTATCTTGACTTTCTGTTGGGTGATATCTTATCTCAAGAGTTAAACTTTGCTACATCTCTACATTAACCATAACTGCAAGCTAACGGTATTGTAATAAATTTGTACAGCATTGTAGTAGTTCAGTAGTTAGCCATGTTGAACCTCCATTTGATCTGCAGAAAGGAATATATGATAATAAAATTGTTTATTTTACCTTCAGGGAGGAAAGTTTTTTCTAACCGTCTGCTAATGTTCAGAAATGTCCCAAGATCATCTTTCTGTATTATTTTAATAATCTCTGCAACCTTGTATATTTTGTTACGAATAAATATGTTACCATTCCTGGGTATAGACATATATAATTCATCTGTGCAAAATATTAACATATTTTACTAGCTATCACTTTAGAACAGCATCTTCCTATACTCACTTGTAAAATGGAATACAAGCTTGAAATGTTTAGAATATTCAACATTCCAGGTAATAACTGAAAATAATTTACTTTTTTTGGTCTTTTGAAATGCAACTTTCTTCACTGCCAAGTTATCATTTTTGAAGATCACTTAGGTGTCGAAAAATATTCCAGAAATGTATGCAATGGGATAAAATATAAAATCATTGAAAAATAAAATGCTACTGTAACATGATACACTTTAGTGACCCATTGCATGTTGACATAGACAAACAAGTACAGTCCTATGAAAAAGTTTGGGCACCCCTATTAATCTTAATCATTTTTAGTTCTAAATATTTTGGTGTTTGCAACAGCCATTTCAGTTTGATATATCTAATAACTGATGGACACAGTAATATTTCAGGATTGAAATGAGGTTTATTGTACTAACAGAAAATGCGCAATATGCATTAAACCAAAAGAGCTGCAGCATCATCTTGCTGCAGATGGTGTCACTGTGCATCAGTCAGCAATACAGCGCACTTTGCACAAATAGAAGCTGTATGTGAGATTGATGAGAAAGAAGCCGTTTCTGCACGTACGCCACAAATAGAGTTGCCTGAGGTATGAAAAAGCACATTTGGACAAGGCAGCTTCATTTTGGAAACAAAAATTGAGTTGTTTGGTTATAAAAAAAGGCGTTATGCATGGCGTCCAAAAAGAAACAGCATTCCAAGAAAAACACTTGCTACCCACTGTAAAATTTGGTGGAGGTTCCATCATGCTTTGGGGCTGTGTGGCCAATGCCGGCATCAGGAATCTTGTTAAAGTTGAGGGTCGCATGGATTCCACTCAGTATCAGCAGATTCTTGAGAATAATGTTCAAGAATCAGTGACGAAGTTGAAGTTACGCCGGGGATGGATATTTCAGCAAGACAATGATCCAAAACACTGCTCCAAATCAACTCAGGCGTTCATGCAGAGGAACAATTACAATGTTCTGGAATGGCCATCCCAGTCCCCAGACCTGAATATCATTGAACATCTGTGGGATGATTGGAACCGGGCTGTCCATGCTCGGCGACCATCTAACTTAACTGAACTTGAATTGTTTGTCCAAAATCCCTTCATCCAGGATCCAGGAACTGATTAAAAGCTACAGGAAGCGACTAGAGGCTGTTATCTTTGCAAAAGGAGGATGTACTAAATATTAATGTCACTTTTCTGTTGAGGTGCCCATACTTTTGCACCGGTCAAATTTTGGTTTAATGCATATTGCGCATTTTCTGTTAGTACAATAAACCTCATTTCAATCCTGAAATATTACTGTGTCCATCAGTTATTAGATATATCAAACTGAAATGGCTGTTGCAAATACCAAAATATTTAGAACTAAAAATGATTAAGATTAATAGGGGTGCCCAAACTTTTTCATAGGACTGTATTTGAAAGATGTTTACTACAGTGGATTTGAAAATTGCAAACATCTTAAATAAAAGCAAAAAAATGATCCGTTGCTGTCTGTTTTTTTGGACAGACACAAAAGTACTACATTTTGTGTCCTTCAAATAAATGGACAGCAATGGATGTTTTTTTTTTAACTTTGATGTCTATGTAAATGGATGACCATTACGTCCTTTTTTGCATCTGTTTTTTTTTGTATCTGCTAAACAGATGTAAAAAAACATGATCTGAATAGAAAGAAAAATATTATTACACTATTTCTATCCTCTGTAAGAGCCCTAGATACAGAGAACATATGTAGTGTAAAAATGGAGCAGCAATAAATAAAAAAAACTATATAAAAATGTATACAAAAAAATATTAAAAACACTAATTTCACTCAACTAATGTATTTGAAGCCCTAGCTCAATTGCAATTTCACTAACTAGGTCATGTTATAGATAGTGGAAAATTAGCTCGGTGGCAGCAGCAGAGCAGACACAAACCGTCAAAGACAGGGATACAGCGTCTGATGAAGACAGAGTTCTGTCCCTGTGTTTTTATTTTGAAAAATTAAATATAATACATAACTTCAGGCAAAAATATAAACAAAAACCTGGTTGGCTGAGCTCTAACTAAAGAGAAGTTCCCTCACTATATGAGTGGATTACTACCATCACTTGGGAAAACTAAACATAAACAATTGCAGGTCTGCCTAGAATCATTGGTGCCAAAAGAATGATGTTTTCTTTCAATTTGAGTGAACTGAGAACTGTCAAGCTGGCCCTTGCTAATTTTTGGCCTTTCCTGCACAATTACAAAGTCATCGTTCAAATGGACAATTTTAGCCTCGGTTTACTATGTAAATTAGCAAAACGGGCACTAGAAGCTTCTGTCTTTCCAGAGAATCAACAATCATATTGTCATGGTCTAAGGTAAATTTCATCAATAATTCTGCCATTCAACATTGGGGCATATGTAATCTAAAAGATGATTGGTTTAGCCACAGTGTAGAATGGAGTCTGAATATTCTAGTTTTCCAACAAATTGTCAAGAAGATGGATGATCTTCCTGATCTGTATGTAATGGAAACCAAAATTGATGCAAAGTAAGCTTTTGTTTCCTATTTCGAGTGGTTCATTCTGTGCCAACTATTGATCTGCTGGGCAGGAAATAGTTTTTGTATTCTGCCTTTTTTTTTCCTGATATAGAGTGTTTGACCGTTGTAATGTTATTCTTTGTAACTTTAATATCAATAAATATATATTGGGAACTTCCAGGTCAGCTGGAACTTCTCTTCCAGGACGGGCTACTCAAGTTTCATCTTATAGCCCAGAGTCTAAGTGGGAAAATGTAAAAGAATCTAGCCTATCTGCATGGACCATATCTCATCCATTCTTCTTTTTTTTATTTATTTTTTATCAATACAATTTTAAAATATTTTCTCATTTCTTTCCCCCCAAAACAGAAGATAGTTATCAAAGGACATTCTATGGAAAGCTTTGTTAAACTATCTTTAGGACACTAAACCATTCAGATGCTCAGAACCTCTTTGTGGAGATTTATGGGCAAGAATCCCACATTCATCTCATAGCTGAGTTTTACATCAACATCTTGGGCAGAATTAAGTCAAGTTTCTTTGGACCAGTTAAGCAGAACAGCGACCTGGCTTTCAGGGGCAGTCTTTGGCAGTACAGTACTAGTAAAAGTTGCTCAGGACCCATTCAAATAATCATTGCTTTACAGATCCTATTTTTGAGCTGCTGATGGTTGAGAAGGAAAACTACAATTTGCTTACTGAAATTTTTATTTTCTGGAGTCTGAAAGCACCACCCTATATTATAAATTTTTCATGGCTACATATAATACAGTGTGGTGTGGTCTCTAAATTGTTTTATAGGCATCCACGGTTAATTGTATTATTAATTATTGTATTACCTGTCTCTTGTTGTTGTACCCAGATAAACATTATAACCCATTGGTGTGCTGCCTTTGAACTCCAGGAAATTAACATTTCAGCTTATCTTTCCATTAATTCCTTGTTGAAACTATTCAAAGCTTGGTGAACCCACAATCCTATGGCAACAAAAAAAAAAAAACTGTCATATCATTGTATAAATCTATCCATTGCAAAATCCACTGCAATTTAATGTTTCAATTTTCTACAACAAGGTTAATTTAACATCTACATGGCCTCCACTTACAAATGACAGTAATGAATATTGTACATAACCAAAACTACTGGAACGAATGTTAGTACATTGAATTCATTTTATCCAGTATATTCAATGTGTCATCCAGTGAATTCTGTCTTAAAGGGGTTGTCCCGTCACAAGGATCCTATCTATAATGCTTGGAAATGTGAATGTAAGACTTTTCCTAAATACAATGCTTCAGCAAAACTGCTTTGTTTGGCCACTATATCACTTTATTCATTTTTTTGTGGCCACAGCTCTGACCTAGCTGCTCCTGAGTCAAGTGATGTGTCTGCTGCTCTCAGGGGGGAGGGAGGAGGGGCTAAGTACACGGGAGCGAGCCTGGAGGGGGGGGTAGTTAACCCTTTCGGGGACAGGTGAAGCCAGCAACATCGCTATGCTTCTGCCCTGCATGAAGCAAGCAGCGGCAGAAGCGATGCTGTTATTCCGGGGCGGGGGGCGGAGGAGCGGAATAACAGCATCGCTTCTGCCGCTGCTTGCATCATGCAGGGCAGAAGCATAGCGATGTTGCTGGCTTCACTTGTGCTGGCGTCTAACTCCCCGGCATCCGCTGTAATAGGCGGATGCTGGGGGCTGTTAGACGCCGGCACAGGCACATCGCTATGCTTCTGCCCTGCATGAAGACAGCACCGGCAGAAGCGATGCTGTTCCGCTCCGGGGTCACATATGCAAAGCCAAGCGGCGAGATGCCGCCGGCCCTGCGTGCAAGCTCATACACCAGTCTAACCTTCACAATGCGAATACAGACCCGCAGGGTGTCGGGTCTGTATACGCATTGTGAAGGGTAGACTGGTGTATGAGCGCGCACGCAGGGCCGGCGGCATCTCGCCGCTTGGCTTTGCATATGTGACCCCGCCCACCAATGACGAGACAAAGCCGGAAGAAAGAAGATTTTAGAGGAACGAAGACGGGTAAGTATGCGACGTGGGACAACCCCTTTAACTGTATCTTGTATTTCAGCATATACTAATGATTTAGGTTTTATTCAGTTTACTTTATAGCCTTTTATATCTAACCTCAGTAGATAATAGAATAAAAGTTTGCAGAAAACATTGACAAGCATTTAAAAACATAAATAACTATTCAGTATATAGTAGTATGGTTTTAGGGTAAGTTCACACGGAGGAAAGTGGAGCGCAATCTGGCACGTGTACACGTGCCGGAAGATGACACCCTAAAAATGCTTCCATTCATTTCAATGGGAGCCCGGATCGTATACGCCGCGTAATTTTGCGGCCGCAAAATCACGGTCGCAAAATAACGCGGCGTATACGCTCCTAACTCCCATTGAAATTAATGGGAGCATTTTGAGTGCGTCATCTGCCGGCACGTGTACACGTGCCAGATTGTGCTCCACTTTCCTCCGTGTGAACTCCCTCTTAGTGTTATGTGGTGAGGTCTATAAATTATGTCATTTTCTTTCCATTTGTATCCATCAAGTTATATTAATTGACTGAAAAGAGATGGATGATGAAATATTGCCTAACAGAAATAGGGAATATGCAGGTCACATTCTTCAAAGTAATACATGAATGTATTGCAGTTTGGTTTTAGCAGACACCATTATGTGCCATTGCCAGGATTAGATTTTTGTCTTTACTTCAATTAGGGGCATGGAAAGAGCCTATAATGAACTAATGTGAGGCAGCTGTCTCGTGCTGAATATTTTAGGGTCATGATGTATTTTAAGTGTAAAAACAGATGGACACATTTAGCTAGATCTTCCCATTGTTGTCTCCCAAATTCCTGAAAATAAGACGGTGGAAATTCCAGCAAAAACAATAATATTTTGGTCTTAGTCATTATATAATTGTACACTTAAGTGACTTTAATGGTGCTATTACATATTGCAGGTATTGCCTCAACAGGACCAGTCCAGAGGAGTTGAAAGTGTGAGTATAGCACAAACATGTAGCAACATATAAGGAGAGCAAAAGATTGGCACCATACCTTGATAAATGAATCCTTTATTGCAACTTCCTATAAAATCTACATGTGATGGTTCCATGAGCATAGAGTACAGTAGTGATGGAATTCAGGCATCTGAGAATTGTGAGTACTGCTCCTTCTTTTGGGAGTTGGAAAATAGGATAACATTTGAAAGAATCTGGGCATCTTTTTTGTGATACATCATGCTTTGAGATGCTATAAAAAAGGAAGGGAATCACATCTTCTTTTTACATTTTTCACATATTTTTGGAGCACAAAGTACAACTTAAAAAACTTTTACAAGTTCTTTTTTGTTAAGGTAATTTTTAAGTAGTTTACACAGAGTTTGTTTTGTCTGGAATGGAGTTAGAACCTGAGGTGTGGGTCAGTTAGTGACATATTTCTTAGAATTTTACTTTATTTATTTATACAAATTGTGCCCCTGTATGGTTATAATAGACCTTTGGAAGGCATTTTAATATTATTTGTTTTTTTTTTTGTTGATTTTCCCTGTAAATGGGGCCAAAATATTATTCCTACCTACAGGAGGAATACAGCCTCCAACCACTTACTGCAGAGCTGATCTAGGTCCTCTAGGATTCAGCAGCACTTGCAGTTCCCTACACCAGCGGATCACATGCCCATCAGGACTTAAGGGAAGCCATATCATGGCAGCTCTAATAGTTGTGGACACAGCACTTAATGATTTTATTCTCATCCCTGGTCTTTTCTCTGGGATGTCTTGCTGTTGTAACATCTGGCTCCCAGGTCTGCAGCTCCTTAAAGAGGACCTTTCATCACTTGGGGCACATGCGGTTTTATATACTGCTAGAAAGCTGACAGTGGGCTGAATTCAGCGCACTATGGCTTTCCCGTTCTATTCCCGGGTGAACAGCTATCTGTGCCGGTACCATAGCTCTTCACCATCAGAAGGGTGTTTCTGACAGTCTGTCAGGAATGCCCTTTCTCACAGTGGCTCCTATAGCGGTGTACTGTGAGAGCGGTGAGGAACGCCCCCTCCCCTCCTGATAGTGCTCGTCCATAGACAAGTACGAGGGGGGGGGCATTCCTCCTCACTCTCACAGTACAGCGCTATAGGCGCACTGTCGGCTTTCTAGCGATGTATAAAACTGCATGTGCTTCAGTGGCTGTGGATAAAATGCCTACAAATAATGGCAAGTCCAGGTATATATATAGAGGAAAATTTACTCACCGAAATTTTCATTTCCCGTAGTCCGTAGGCAGCACAATTACACAAGGGATTTCATCCCCTAGGTACAACCAGAGAGACAGGTTAGTTAGCAATCGTGAATAATTAAACAATTAACAAGGACCCCTCCTATAAAGGTAAGGAAGTCGGCTGGCCCAATTGTGTTTTTTTTTTTGAAGCAATAGACATTCAATAGGGAGGGTCGCTTGTGCTGCCTACGGACTACGGGAAATGAAAATTTCCGTGAGTAAATTTTCCTCTTTCCCGTACGTCCTACGGCAGCACAATTACACAAGGGATTTGAGAAGCAATGAGATAATAGGGAGGGATGCCGACCGCCACTCTTTGCCTAATAAGGATCGCACTGCTGCTCGTGAATCGAGTCTGTAGAGTTTGATAAATGTGAATGAAGAGGATCCGGTTCCGCCATGTGCATTTGTTCTAGTGGAATCTGTCCCCCTTCTTCCCATGATGTGCACATGGGCCGAGCGGCATGAGCTCTGACTTTAGCGGAGATTGCAGATCACTCAGTTGGTAGCACATTTCAGCCGCAGCCCTGAACCATCTTGCCAGTGGGGCTTTTACTTGTCCTTTGCCCCCTTATTTGGGCCATAATGTTGCCAGTAAAATTTTGGCTTTCCTGAAGCTGTTGGATCTCTGCAACCAGACAGGAGTTCTCTTTAACATGTAAAGATGCCACTTTAGTTACTCCTCTCCCTAAGGTTTAGGGAAGACCTTGGCAAGGCAACTTCCGGGCTGATCTGCTTGAAAGAGGGACCTTAGGAAGGAACCCCGGGATGGCTCTCAAGAGAAGACAAACTCCTGGGAACTCCGATAGGACTCTTTGTAGTAGAGAGCCTGTAACACACTAATATGTCTGGTAGATATGATGGCGATTAAGAAGAAACTTTGAAGTTTAGCCATTTATTGAGACTTCTTGAAGTGGCTCAAATGAAGATTCAGTGCATTAATGACCCTGCAGGTCCCTAAGAATACCTTTTTTTTTTTTTCGGTGACAAAACAGACTTAACATTTGCAATGCTTTGAAGAAAGGTTCTTATGGAGGTGGAGACTAACGAGTATATGAGCATATTCAGAATAGCATATATGAGTATACCAGACAATATGTGAGTATATCCACAATTGGATATATGAGAATATACAATGAAAAATGTCCGAGTATATATAATGGAAGATATGTGCATGTATCCACAATAGAATATATGTAAGTATATACAATGGGCGATATGCGAGTCCACACATCAGACTACATGTGAGTATAATCACCATACAGTATAGGACCATATCCACCAGAGTTCATGAGTATCTCTATAATCAAGTATATGCGAGTGCAACCATAAATAAAGCACGTGTGAGTATGTATACAACGGAGTTTATGTGAGTGTAAACATGCTAGAGTGTATCCACAACAAAGTATTTTTGAGTATATACACAGCAGAGTATGTGAGTATACACACCGTAGAGTGTATGTGAGTATATACACAGTAAAGTATGTGAATGTATACACAGTGTATGTGAGTATATACACAATAGATTGTATGTGAGCATACACACAGTAGAGAATATGTGAATATATACACCATGGAGTGTATGTGAGCATACACACAGTAGAGTGTCTGTGAGTATATACACAGCAGAGTGTATGTGAATATATACACAATAAAGAACATGCAAATATATACACGGTAGAGTGTATGTGAGTATGCACACAATGAAGTGTATGTGAGTATATACACAGTAGAGTGTATGTGAGTATATACACAATGGAGTGTATTGAGTATATACACAGTAGAGTGTATGTGAATATATACACGATAAAGAACATGCTAATATATACACGGTAGAGTGTATTGAGTATACACACAACGGAGTGTATGTGAGTATATACATAGTAGAGTGTATGTGAGCATACACACAATGGAGTGCGTGTGAGCACATACACAGCAGAGTATGTAAGTATATATCCAGAGTGTATGTGAGTATATACACACTGGAGTGTATGTGAGCATACACACAGTGGAGTTTATGTGCGTATATAAACAATAGAGTGTGTGAGTATATAGACAGTGGAGTGTATATACACCACAGAAGATATATTCTAGGATCCTGTGGATACAGATCTTATTTTATGCAAATGAGTATCACAGAGAAATCTGAAGGATTCTCCATCTGTGTCAGTGCCCGGAGGATTTCTGCCCTCGGACTCGTCTTCTAAATCTCTGGTGAGATGAGCGAGCCGTATACATAGTGACCTGGCAACTGGAATCACTTACAAAGATGTATTGTAAACTCCTATGGAGGATATAGAAGGTTTCTACAAGACGGAATCTGTTTTGTTGTTTTGCTTGTTTTTTGTTTTTTTTTAGCCAATGGAGTTAGTGATTCTCAGTCAGCCTCCTCCGCTGGCACTTGCCAGGCCCGGAGCGGACAATGGAGGCACTTACAGTCCACAATGGTCACTGACATTTCAGTGACAGGAAGATCTAGCTTAGGAACCAATTCCCAATCATGAGTGGAGAAGATATCCCGACTGTAGGTTGTTTTACATCTAGATCCAGATACACAGGTTGTTTTTGTTTGTTTGTTTTTTGTTTTGTTTTGTTACTTTCTCGGCGTCTCCTGGTCACATTGCAGCCATTCCTGCAGGACTCGGGTAAACCTTGCCCTTAGTTACATGACAATAATAGAGCTTCTTTCTCAGGCTCCATCCTACGCTGTTTTAACTCATTAGTGGGCCCAGTGCAAGCTGCTGCAGCACCTCATTAAATATAACATCAGTTCCTGCAGAATCTCCTGATAGACATGTCCGCTTTATGCAGTGCGGTAGATTTATCCCTAGTCTGACACTTTCCATTTACACTATGGTGCGCGGCTTTAACACATAATCTATGCAACAGAAACGTATGGCGAGGACCCCAGTGCAGATTTTCTTGTGCACAGTATACAGCGCTTACAGTGGTGTAAGGAGGCGTTCACATGTAGGGATTTGTGCCCCTAAACAGCGACAGACTTTGTCCAGACTCTGCCTCTATTGTTTCCAATGGAAGGTGCAGGTTGTGGGAGGACCCTGGAAGGAGAAACCGCTAACTCCTGTAAGCCCTGTAAGACTCCTTATGGATAAGGCCCCAATAGTGGAGGAAAGACGGCAGTGGAAGCCGGTGTCTGTCAGACATTCAGCCGCAGGAGCAGAAGGCTGGACAATGAAGAGGAGCAGTGTGAATGGCTCCTAACTGGGCACAGCATAAAACATTATCCGGATATGTCTCTACCAGCCCTGACCTGCGCCTTGTCTGCGGCATGCTGCAAATTTGTGCAGTGTAGGGTTTGGGGAGGGCCCTGGCGCAGAAGATAATCAGTCCCTTTATGAAGGGATTATTATGGAATATATATCTGACTATACTTGTCATTATAGCGGACACTGCACGCCGCCATCCAGGGCTCCACCGAAACTTCAGCACATCTGCTACAGTAAATCCACTGGCTGTCACCCAGCTCTCCAGGAAACAGATTCAATGGTCTGACCACAGAACATGTCCGATCTCTAAGACAGGGATAGGAAAAATTGACCGTAACACAATCTGCTTTAGGTGGGACACGGCTGCATAGGCGCGGTATTCTATGAGCCGGAGCCTGATATGCAACCATAGATCATGAGGGGCTCTTTACTTGTTTCCCAAACTTAAGGGATCAACACCAGACCCTTCATTAGGGATGTAGAGGGAACGCTCTGCAGCAATGCATCCTCTACCGCTCTGCACCACTCCAGAACTGCCATACCTGGCAAATAACAAGGCACATTGTATGTAAGAAACCTAACTATAGGGCCAATAGGCTGTTGCGCTGGCAAAGGTATTGACAACGTGACTACCTGCCCAGCAGGAGAGGAGGAAATAAAACCAGTCATGGCAATATATTTATTGTTTGTTATTTGTTTTGGTTTTGTTTTCTTTTGCAGACTCTCCGCCTCTCATATGAAGTGCTTGATGGGCCCGGGGCAGCTGCACCATTTGCCCTGTGATTACAGTAACCTGGTTACACCTCTTTAGCAAAATTCCCTGAGTTTTAAACTGCGTTAAGTAAAAAAATCCCCATTGTCCTTGAACACAAAACTCCTGGGTCATCTGAATTTAGGATTTAATCCCTCAAGATTGTAAGAGCTGGCGGAGCTTGGTACTGGTCACTGGGTGAGGGAGACCTCCTGAACCCTTAGTAAGCTGCTGTATACCCCTCCATACATGCTGTAGCGCCCTCTCCTGGAGAGGAGGCCACAGATGAGGAACAATTCACACAGGTGTCTGCGACCAGGTCCTCAGGTAGGGGCTGCGGCCTCTACTGCCCCCTGTGTCTGGACTTACAGGTCCTCTTACTGCTCCCGCAGACATCTAAACAGAACACAAACAGTTAGCAGAGCTTCAGCATGCGGAGAGTTAATAGTGCACAGAGCTGGACCCAGCCGGGCAAACAACATGGAGCAGCTTAGCACATACAGCCATACTTACACAGTAAGCAGAGGGCAGAGCAGGAGGCGAGTGCAGCATGTGAGGAGTCACAGTGTGTACTGGAACCAATGCAGAGCTAAACTCAGCAGGGCAAACAACATGGAGCAGCTCAGACCATACAGCCATACTCACCACAGTAAGCCGAGGGCTGAGCAGGAGGTGATCACCATACTGCCGGCTACTGGCATGTGAAGGGTTACAGGGTATAATAAAACCAGTGCAGAACTGAACACCAGGAGAGACAACATGGAGCTGCTCAGAACATTCAGCCTTACTTACCTCAGCAAGCAGAGGGCTGAGCAGGAGGCAAAGTGCGCCATGTTGCCGGATACTCGCTCCATTCCTTATGGTGGCTGCAGCGTTGATGCCAGTCCTGGAACAACATGCCTCATTTCTCGAGGAGCGCACGCGCCATTTTCAGTGCGCCATTTGTAGTGGATTGCTGGGCTAGGCGCGCATACTTCAGGGAGAACCTGAAGCGCCTCCATGTGCTACCATCCATGTTTAGTGGGGAATTTCTGACCATGTAATTCCACCCACATGTGAACCAAGGCAAGTCCAAATAGAAACCATCGGCATCATCTTGGAACACCTTCGGAACTGAGGGACAGGGACCCAGCCCTGTATACAGCCCGGAAAAGCCCAGCAACTGCCGAAAAGTCCTCAACACATCCTGTCTCTTCCGGCACCTAGAGAGAAAAAAGAACACAATTGGGCCAGCCGACTTCCTTACCTTTATAGGAGGGGTCCTTGTTAATTGTTTAATTATTCACGATTGCTAACTAACCTGTCTCTCTGGTTGTACCTAGGGGATGAAATCCCTTGTGTAATTGTGCTGCCGTAGGACGTACGGGAAATATATATATATATATATATATATATATATATATGTATATATATATATGTATATATATATATGTATATATATATATATATATATATATGTATATATATATATATATATGTATATATGTGTGTGTTACAAGTGTAAGAACTGATAAGAGTTGTTAAATGAACCATACATTGCAATGATTAACATTTCAGATTAAGTTAAAAATAGATAAATTGCTTTACATAATGGCGTAGGTTATTTATTTATTTTACACTAAAAGGTTTATTGAAGTTTTTTATAAGAACAAAAAACAAATCAAAATATCAAATAGAAGCAATACATGGTTGGGGGCAGGAGGAGGGGGGAAATGGGGACAACAGGCAAAATTAGGGGGAGGAAGGAGAGAAAATAAAGGGGGAGAAAAAAAGGCTCTACCGCAGCAGAATCAAATATTATATTCTAGAATAGCATAAAATTAAATATACATTAAGTCAATGAAGTAGAAGGCGAGGATGGAGAAAAAAGGAAGAAATGGAAAAGGAAGGTTTGGAAGACATAGAAGGAAAGGCAGACTGAAACTCAGCAGAGTAATAGAAATGGTTTCACAGGAGCCACGTTTGTTGGTGGGCTCTATCATCCTGTTTCAACTCCGTGAGCAAGTTTTCCATACTTCATATGAGTAGGGTCTCCTGGAGCCAAAACAACAGCGAGAGGGGTACTGGAGACTTCCATAGTCTAGGGATATTGGATCTCGCTGCTACCGAAAGGAACCACAGCAGTTTACGGGTGTGCTTTGTAAACTTCCAAGGAAAGAGAGAGAGCAGAAGGGGGGCAGGGTTGTCATCACTAGCGCGTTTCCAGTGATGTCTGGATAATACAACGAACATCCAACCACATGGGTCATAAGAGCGTACATCCCCACCAGACGTGTGCCATCGTACCTCAATCAACATTACATTCCTAGCATAAGTCTGAAGTGGAGGGGTAAATCTCATGAAGGACAAAGGGGACTCTTTACCATTGGGAGAGAATTTTATAGTTCGTTTCCTGTGCCTTACAAGATATAGAAAATTTGTGACACACCTGAAAGGCTGAAGGCCAAACGTCTGGTGAGAACAAGAATGGTGTAGGTCATTTTTAATAAAAGGGGTTGTGGGCCAGGAAAAAAGGCCAGTGACCCACCTCAGCCTATGTGTCAAGTTGGAGAGGACAGTAAACACCAATGCAGCATCAAAACTATAGTGACAGGTGATTGATGGGGTGAGCATTTTTTGTTTTATGCTTTTAATCTATTATGAGCCTGTTGTCAACATTCTAGACTATTTCCAGAGTTTGCAAGCTTTTTATTTTAGATTCACTGGAACAATAAGAAAATTATGGATATACCCTCTAAATATATCTATATATCCTTTATAGAGATGAGCGAACACCTTTCCATCGAATAGGTATTCGATCAAATATCAGGCAGTTCGAGGTATTCGTTCCCAATCAAATACCATGCGACATAGGCAGTAAAAATTCGTATCCCCTCCCACCTTCCCTGGCACGTTTTTTGCACCAATAACTGTGCAGGGGAGGTGGGACAGGAACTACGACAACGGAAGCATAAAAAAAAATTTGAAAAAACCCATTGGCTGCCGAAAACATGTGACCTCCCACTCATAAGAATGGCTGCCGCCATATTCGTCAGATTTGCGGTCAGAGATAGGGAGAGACACATATCTGCTGAGGACTAGATAGGCATTAGCTTCAGATGGGCAGGGAAAAACCGAAGAACAACAACAGCTCTTCTCAGAGCTATACACTGCAGGGACAGGAGTCCAGCTTTCCACGGACGGTGGAAAACAAGGATACAGAACAGTTATTTGTTGCTATATACGTGCAAACCAGCTTTTGTTAGGGGTGTCCCCCCACAAAATAGCAGGAATCCACAGCAGTTACTTCTTGCTATATATGTTCCAACCAGCTTTTCTCAGGGGTGTCCCCCCACAAAATAGCAGGAATACAGAGCGGTTACTTCTTGCTATATACATTCCAACCAGCTTTTAATAGGGGTGTCCCTCCACAAAATAACAGGAATCCACAGCAGTTACTTCTCGCTATATACGTTAAAACCAGCTTTTATTAGGGGTCCCCCTCCCCCCAAAAAAATCGCAGGAATCCACAGCAGTTACTTCTTGCTATACTGTATATGTTCCAACCAGCTTTTATTAGGGGTGTCCCCCCAAAAAATAGCAAGAATCCACAGCAGTTACTTCTTGCTATATACGTTCCAACCAGCTTTTATTAGGGGTCCCCCCCAAAAAAAAATAGCAGGAATCCACAGCAGTTACTTCTTGCTATATATGTGAAAACCAGCTTTTATTAGGGGTGTCCCCCCACAAAATAGCAGGAATCCACAGCAGTTACTTCTTGCTGTATACGTTCCAACCAGCTTTTATTAGGGGTGTCCCCCCCAAAAAATAGCAGGAATCCACAGCAGTTACTTCTTTCTTTTTTTTAATTTTTATAAATGTAGATTGTGAGCCCCACATAGAGCTCACAATGTACATTTTTCCCCTATCAGTATGTCTTTTTGGAATATGGAATGGAAATCCATGCAAACACGGGGAGAACATACAAACTCCTTGCAGATGGTTTTTTGCCCTTGGCAGGATTTGAACACCAGGACCCAGCACTGCAAGGCTGCAGTGCTAACCACTGACCCCAGTTACTTCTTTCTATATACGTTCCAACCAGCTTTTATTAGGGGTGCCCCCCACAAAATAGCAGGAATCCACAGCAGTTACTTCTTGCTATATACGTTCCAACCAGCTTTTATTAGGGGTGCCCCCCCAAAAATAGCAGGAATCCACAGCAGTTACTTCTTGCTATATAAGTGAGAAACAGCTTTTATTAGGGGTGTATAGACCATAAAAAGGGCATTAGTGTACATCAAAAAATGCGTAAGGCTAGTGCAAGGGGACGAGGACGGGGGCGTGGAAATGCAGATGTGGAACAAGGTTGCGCTCAACTAACAGCGTCTACTGTGCTTACTGCTCTGCGGCAGCAAGCATTGCGCTTCCCCAAAGTCCCCGGTTTGATGGCCACATTAAGTAGGGTGCAGGGTACAACCCTAAACAGGCCCGAGCACCAGGAAGAGGTGTTACAATGGATGGTGGACAATGCTTCCAGCACATTCTCCACCAGCCAGTTAGCCTCTACCTCAACTCCTCCTCCTACCCAACAGTCATGTCCTCCTTCCTCACAACATGCCCAATCTTCTCAGCAAACTAATCCCACCTTTCCCACCTCCCAGGAGCTGTTTTTGGCTCCATTCACTGTCCCTCTCTCTGTCCCACCACGTCCTGAATCACCAGAGGTAACAGATGAGTTGCTGTGTCCTGATGCACAAATACTGGAGCATCCGTTATCTCCTGTTGTTGTTGCTGTTGACCAGTAATCGGCTCTCATTGACGACGATGATGAGATACAGTTGCCATCAGGGCAGCCTGTTGCCATCGTCGGTGTGCAAGAGGAGGAGGAGCCATCAGAGGAATTAAAAGAGGAGGTGGTGGACGACGAGGACACTGACCCGACCTGGACTGGGGGGATGTCAAGTGGGGAGAGCAATGTAGATGTGGAGGGAAGTGCAGCACCAAAGAGGGTGGCTAGAGGCAGAGGCATGTCCAGAGGCAGAGGACAGCTGCTTTACCGAAGCCAGGCCACAGCCAGCAGGGCCGAAAATGTTCCCTCATGTAGCCAGCCTAGAAAAACTCCCACATCGAGGCTATGGTCTTCGGTGGTGTGGAATTTTTTTTAATGTATGTGTGGCGGACAAATATACTGCGGTTTGCACACTCTGCAACTCCAAACTGAGTAGAGGCTCTGAAAAGAGCAACCTTACGACCACTGGCATGCGCGTCATTTGGAAGGCAAACACTGGGTTCAGTGGCAGAGAGCAAACGCAGGACAATCGTCGTCCGGCGTTGCCACCACTGCCTCTCCCACTGTTGCTGGTGCTGCACTCCAGACCAGCAGCCAGGAAACCTCCACATCTGCCTCCACCACTTTGGAGACTTCTCCCTCATCTTCCCCTTTTCCTGCTTCAGCTCCTTCTCCTGCCTTATCTCCTTCTCCTGTACCAGCATGCACCTCTTCACAGCAACCCACCATCTCCCAGACTTTTGAGCGCAGGCAAAAATACAGCGCTACCCACCCCTATGCACAAGCCTTAAACGCGAACATCTCCAAACTCCTGGCCCAGGAGATTTTGCCGTTTTGGCTTGTGGAAACTAATGCCTTCCGTGACCTGATGGCAAGTGCGGCACCTCACTATGCTGTCCCTAGCCGTCACTACTTCTCCCGCTGTGCCGTCCCCGCCTTGCACCAGCACGTGTCACACAACATCAGGCGGGCACTAGGTTCCGCAATTTGCACAAAGGTCCACTTGACCACCGACGTGTGGACAAGTGCATGGGGACAGGGATGCTACATTTCACTGACGGCACACTGGGTGAATGTAGTTGAGGCTGGGACCGGGTCACAATCTGGGGTGGTCTACCTCATTTCCCCACCCAACATCCCTGGCAGGGGCTCTGAACCACCAAATTCCTCCGCCTCCACCATCACATCGACCCCAGCTACCTGCTGCAAACGCTGTAGCACTGGCCGTGCTGAAGCTCATCAACTTGGGGGACAGACAGCACACTGCCTCCAGTGTGAGGGATGCCCTCCTCGATGAGACGGCAACATGATTTTCGCCGCTGCACCTGGGCCCAGGCATGATCGTGTGTGATAACGGCCGGAACCTGGTAACGGCTCTGGAGCTGGCCAACCTCCAACATGTTCCATGCCTGGCCCACGTGTTCAATTTAGTGGCGCAACGGTTTTTAAAAACGTACACAAATTTACCCGAGCTACTGGTGAAAGTGTGGCACTTGTGCACCCACTTTTGCATGTCTACAGTAGCCGCTGCTAGCCTCCAGCAACACCACCATCTGCCAGAACACCGGCTGATGTGCGACATCCCCACACGCTAGAACTCGACATACCACATGTTGAGTACAGTGTGTGAGCAGCAGAGACCCTTGATGGAGTACCACCTCCAAAACCCAAGGGTTCCTCAGAGTCAGCTCCCGCAGTTTCTGCACCATCAGTGGCCATGGATGGCAGACTTATGTGAGATCTTGCGTGTCTTTGAGGAGTCAACCATGAGGGTCAGCTGTGACGACGCACTCGTGAGTGTCCCGCTCCTGTGTGTGATGCGAGAATCCCTCATCGCCATCAGGGATAACGCATTATATGCTGAGGAGTTGGGCGTAGGAGCCACCATCCCAACAGGATAGTCAGGGCACACTCCTGTCCACTTCACAGCTTATATTGAGGGAGGAGGAGGATGACGAAGTGGCAGATCTCATCGTCACACAGGAGGCTAGTGGGGAAGTTCATTGCGTCCCATTGCTGCAGCACGGATGGGGCGAAATGGAGGAGGAGGAAGAGGAGGAAATGCAGAGTGACCATTCCGGTGGGGGCAGCCGAGTCATGCCAAGTAACACTCTTGCACACATCACTGAATACATGTTGGAGTTCTTTTCAACTAACAAACGCATTGTCAAAATCCTGGAGAGCAATGACTACTGGATTTTTGCAATCCTCGACCCCGGTATAAAAATAATGTTTCTAATTTTATTCTGGTAGAGGGGAGGGCCAGTCGCATGAGTCATTGCCACAAGGAACTGGTGCAGAATATGATGGACATGTTTCCATCAAATCTCATTGGCGGCACACAGGAGAGTTCCTCCAACAGGCGAACAACTGCCATCCGGTCCACACCTGGCAGGGGCACACTCTCCAAGGTCTGGGACACGTTAATGGCATCCACTCGCCAAACTACCGCCACTGAGGGGCCTAGTGTCACCAGGAGGGACAAGTATAGGCGCATGTTGAGGGAGTACCTGGCCGACCCCAGCCCTGTCCTCTCTGATCCCTCTGCGCCCTATACTTATTGGGTCTCCAAGCCGTCAGCATGCTTTTGGACAGGGTCTTTAGTGCAGCCGGTGGCATTATTACGGATAAGCGCAGCTGGCTATCAGCTGACAGTGCTGACCGTCTGACGCTGATCAAAATGAACAGCCACTGGATAGACCCATCATTTTCATGTCCACCTGTATCAAGCACCCCGACATGAAGTTTCATGTGTGTGCTCACCCTCTACAATTCCTCCTCCTCCTGCACCATCAGCATTGCACAATTATGCTCCTACTAGGCTCACTCCACCCTGATTCCCCCCAACTATGCTGGTTAGAGTCTCAATCACCCTGATTCCCCCCAACTCTGCTGGTTAGAGTCTCAATCCACCTCATTCCCCCCAAGTCTGCTGGGTAGAGTCTCAATCCACCTCATTCTCCCCAAGTCTGCTGGTTAGAGTCTCAATCCACCCTGATTCCCCTCAACTCTTCTGGTTAGAGTCTCAATCCACCTCATTCCCCCCAACTCCGCTGGTTAGAGGCTCAACTCAATCCAAGGGCCAAAAACACTGCCGGTGCAAGGCTCTACTCACTGCAAGGGCCAAAAACACTGCTTTTTAAAGGCTCTACTCACTCCAAGGGCCCAAAACTCTGATAGTGCAAGGCTCTACTCAATCTAAGGGACTAAAACTCTGTTGGTAAGAGGTTGAAGTCACCTAAAGGGCCTCAATCTCTGCTGGTAGCTCAGCTTAAGGGCCTGTAACTTAATTTGGAAGGGCTCACGTTAAGGGTCATAAAAGTGAATTTTGGAAGGTCTTACCACATCACACACACACACATCCACAATGACAGTTCAGGGTGGGTACTGTTGGATTTCCCATTGCCTATTCCATCTGTGGCTGTCATAGGCAACGTGATTTAAAGGGGTGCTTGTTAAGGTTTCATTAGTTAAATTTGGGTTTCTGTCCACACAATTGGGGAGTAAAGAAGGTTTCCAAGTATTTTCCCACTTTCATAGAGGTTTTTTTGAGTGTGGAAGGTGTGTAGTTGATAGGCTGTGAGAGTGGGGTAAAACAGTGACTTGGGCTTGTTAGATGCCCCCAGGCATGCTTCCCCTGCTGTCCCAGTTGCATTGCAGAGGTGTTGGCATCATTTCCTGAGGTGTCATAGTGGACTTGATGACCCTCCTGAGTCGAATGGTGGGTTCCCCTGAAACAAAGCTTTTTTGCCCCATAGACTATAATAGGGTTCGATATTCGTTCAAATAGTCAAATATTGAGCGGCTATTCGAAATAAATAATGAATATTTTACTGTTCGCTTATCTCTAATCCTTTACCTAACAAAAATACAAAAAAAGAAAATTATGGTTTACTTAAACCCCAAAGCATAACTTAAAACTAACACACTACAAGGCCTCCCTGATATTCTCACTTTGCTTTAGGAGTTCATACACAATGTAGGTCAATTTGAAAAAAAATTGAATAATGTGACACTAAGAAAGGATATGCATAACTGAAAAAAGCAAACTGCAAAAAAATGAAATATACAACTTGGGTGTGGAGCAGCCCTGGTGTCGTGCATACAAGGTGTTAAAGCACGCAATACCAAAGATTTTCCATATGTAATTATTACATACATTTTATTTAATTACTTCCCATATATAATTATATTTTTCTTGCTTTTCCATGAACTTTGTGAAGGGCATAATATTATTTTCCATAATAACCTCTTTTATTTCACAAAAAACATTTACAGGCAAAACTTTGTGACTGACTGGAAAGTGCATGAGATCACTCGCAATTCATATAATGTTCTGTTTGTTAACAAGATAGAGAAGAGATAGTGGAAATACTAAGTAGACCGGCCGCATTTCAATCTGTAGACTCCAGCGGATGTGGGGATGGAAAAACTTCGACAATTCAATGTGCAGACACAAGGCAATGGTTTTATTTGATCATTCTGGGATAAATCAGATGCAGGCTGTTATATAGGTGTCGTCTAATAAAGTGTCCACCGTGCAATGTTCATTTTTTATTATTATTTTGCAGCAAAAAAATATAAAGCAGCAGTAAAATATATAATACTTTGACAAACACAGATTGTACAGATCACATGCAACAAACAAATGGCATATGAAAACAGTATTACATTAATGTGTCTGTTAGTAGTCAAGAGAATAGGAGGTATAATAGGTGAAGGTGCACAATAACAGTCGGTAAAGAATAAAATCCCTGTTTGTAAGCTTCTCTGTTTAAAAATAGTTATTCTAGTTGGCAAACTCAAAACGCAAAATGAAGGTGGGGAGAACTGTCCAGTAATGTAGACCCAAGAATAAAGTGATCTGTGATATTGAGGAAAACATAGTGTAAGCAACGTCAAGTAAATTCTACCTATAAAAGGCCCTATGTATTGATGGTGATTCGTGTTGAACAAACTAAAATGACCACAACCACATGTATTGTGTAGAAAAAAACACAGAAGACACACATGTCTTGTGAGTTATTGTGACATTCTAGCACCACCTCACATTGTAGAGATTAATAAATGGCACCATTATGAAGAACAATTTATCCCGCAAACATTAAGCCCTAATATGGCTCTGTAAACAGTAAAATAAAAAAAAATGATGGGGATTGGAATGCGGGAAGTCAAAATCGAAAAAGGTCACTGGTGGAAAGGGGTTAAAATGTGTAAAAGTGAGTGGCAGCGGGGCCACACGGTGGCTCAGTGGTTAGCATATAGGGGGGAAAAATGTACATTGTGAGCTCTATGTGGGGCTCACAATCTACATCTAAAAAATAAAAAAAAGTGAGTGGCAGCACATTGTATGGTTAAGTTCAGTGCTTGTATCCACTGCTTATCATCATACAGGTCAGTTTCACATAGTTTCGACTTTATTTGCGAAAGAGAGCTAGAATTTTGATAAATAGGTTCCTAAGAGCACTGACAGAGTTATACACTATGTTTTAAGCCAATTGAAGGCAAACAACCCAGCCACCCAAACCCAAAACAAATCGTGAGAGGATCACTCATCTCTAACTTTAAAACTTCTGCCCTTTATCTTCATGAGGCAATCCAGAGCTCCGCTGGATACAACTCAAAAAAGCATGTGGTGTACAGAAGCCTATGAGGCTCAGCTAAACACTGATTTGTGTAATAGCGTTCAATAAAGCAGCATTTGCTCAAGAATTTGCAAGTTCAAATTTCCCTAGTGGGACTAAAGATTTGCATTGTATACTATTTGGTTTCTGTGAACAATTTTGTAGTTTTTTTGTATGGAGAAAAGTATTGGGGCACACGTCAGGTGTTAAGCTGTTTCATTCAGTCTCATTGCCGCAGGTGAGTGAAGTCTAACTATGCAGTTAGTCTCTACAAACATTTGTGAAATAATGAATCTTTCTAAAAAGATCACTGAATTTGAGCATGGTCCTGTACACGTATGTCGTTGCAGAGTTAAGCAGTTCCACAAAATCGTGCAGCTGCAGAATTGGGGAGCAAGCTGTTACTACAGCCAGGTCTTCCATAGAGAGGTCAATAAGTGCTGTGCACACAGCTATGGGAGTCACCATGATGCGCCTCCCTTCCAGCTTGATAGTCATGTGATCCTGCAGAGGCTGGGAACTGTTGAAACTGTTGGCTCCTAGAGTACCCAGTTCAGCCCTGTAGTTCAGGTTAGGACAGTATACATATAAAGTAATGAAGTTTCTATAGGTTTCTATACTATTAAATTTATTATTTATAATAAACTACTACTCTGCTAAATATTTTACTCTACTTACCTTTTGACTTACTGACAGCAGGTCAGAATATCTTTGTAATTATTTCATTACAGAAATATTTGAAGTATTTTGCGTAAAAGGAAATTACAATGTATGATGCCATGAGATCACATTATTTGACATATAACATCTGTTTTCCATTGCCATAATACCAGGTAAGGTTCTGGGATCTACAAAATACTTCTCATGCTCTGTTTTAGATGCTTAACCTCGAGATATCTGTTCCTATTTAACTCCAAAGAAAACATTTGCCAAGCATGCTGTGTATATATGAGCTTAGGCCTTAACAAAACAAGCTCGGAGTTGCCCAAAGTGGAGCAGGTAAATCTCCCGATGGGCTACTAGACCTCTAACCTCTGAAAAGGTAGTGCAATACCCTCCTCAGACCCAAAAGTCTTATAATAGAGTTATTTTATGTTCAATGTAAAATATAATAGAACAAGGCCAAGTAACAATATCTACAGTCTTAAAATTGAAAAAAAAAATTAAAAAAATGTTCACATGACCTTGACTGTGCACCATAATGCATAGTGGGTCCTACTTGGCTAAAATTATCCACAATGAAATTATATCATCTAAAGCCATTGTACGCGAGGTCTGAGGAGGATACATATAGGTAGCAAGTGTACAACATCTCACACAGTCTATGTGCCCATATAATAAACTAGATAGACTTTTTAACAAACTACCCAGTAGGACGTGGTACTGTGTAGGTCTGCACGCCACCTATGCTGATACGTAGACGTCTGACGTCTGCCGAGAGAAGAGGATCGCGGAGGCAGCGGGAGCAGCAGCAACACGATCGGTAAGTATAGGTAGCGGCCTATTTACCAACCTCCCCGGACTTGCTCATTGCCGCCTTCCCCTTTTACTATAGGCCACGTTGGCCAGCAGTGAATAGGCCCGGGCCAGTCCGCCATCCCACTTTCAGACCCCCGAATATATTTATCAGAGCCTCAGGGGAGGTGAGGAAACATAATAAACAATGTTACTTACCTCTCCGGGATCCGATGTTAATCCTAGCTGGCTTCGGGCCTATATGGTAATGCCCAGACGTCACGTGGTCTGGTATATTACCATATAGGCCCAAAGCCTGTGCTAGAAGTACCATATAGGCACGAAGCCTGCTAGGATTAAAGAGGACCTTTCATGGGTTTTGGGCACATGCAGTGTTATATACCACTGGAAAGCTGACAGTGCGCTGAATTCAGCACACTATCGGCTTTCCTGATCTGTGCCCCGGGTGAAGAGCTATCGCTGCCGGTACTGTAGCTCTTCACAGTCAGAAGGGCAGTCCTGACAGTCTGTCAGGAACGTCCTTCTTCCCAGCAGTGCCTATAGCGCTGTACTGTGTGAGTGGGGAGGAACGCCCCCCTCCTGATAATACTCGTCTATGGGCGAGCACTGTGAGCAGAGGGAGGGGGTGTTCCTCCCCGCTCACACTGTATAGGCGCTGCTAGCAAGAGGGACGTTCCTGACAGACTGTCAGGAACGCCCTTCTGACTGTGAAGAGCTACAGTACCAGCACCGATAGCTCTTCACCCGGGGCACAGATCAGGAAAGCCGACAGTGCACTGAATTCAACGCACTGTTTTCCAGCAGTATATAGAACTGCCTTTGCCCAAACCCATGAAAGGTCCTCTTTAACATCGGATCCCGGAGAGGTGAGTAACAGTGTTTATTATGTTCTGTCATCTCCCCTGGGGCTCCGATTATTATACTCGGGGGTCTGAAAAGACCCCCGAGCATAATAATAGAGCTTGAAGGGTCCACTGTGACCCCTGTAACCTCTATTATGCCACACAGCGGCCCCCCTGCAACCTCTATTATGCCCCACAGACTATTGTACCACTGTGGGGTGTAATATAGGCTGCAGGGGCCGCTGTGGGGTGTATATATATATATATATATATATATATAGGTATAGGGGTTGGGTGCGTGGAGAAGTGAAGAGTCAAAGATATCTGTGTTTCAAACTTTACAGAGTCAAGTCACAGCTGAAAGAAGTGGTCATGGCGGTCCAAAGGGAAGAGATGGGAAATGTGGGGAGACGTCTTCTGTGAATATTACTGCATTGTATTTATTGTAATATTGTAGTATTGAGGGTGGGGGGCGTCTTTCGTTCGTCCGCCTCAGGCAGCAGAGAGCCTGGGTTCACCACTGGTTGTTATGTCATGAATTGACATAGTGTAAATAAACTGTAGGAACATACTGCCTTTTTTTTTTTAACATACAGTAATAATGGCAAGCAGTAAATTCTGGTACCAAATAGTGGTTAGACAGCAATGCAAGACACTGCTTAGCTAAGCACAGCTCACAGCATGGATTTGTGCACGTCTTTAAATATTATCTCTGGTAAAATGGTTATTTAGAAAACTTAAGGTACACTTTAACCCCTTCCTGCCACAACCATTTTTTGTTTTTCACTCATTGTATTCCAAAAGCCTTAAAGGGGTATTCCCATCTCAAGAATCTGTAGGCAGGCATCCTCTAACATTTTAGCCATCTTTTCCCCATCCCTATTGATGTTCATCCCAACCTAAACATAGGTAGGTAGGACCCGGCAGCTATAACAGCCTCTGATCCTGGTGGATCACTTGACCGGCAAGTCAGAGGGGAGTCACATCATGCTGGCTTCCATAGCTGTTTTTACATTGAGCAGTTTGTACATAGCAATCGGGAAGGCAGAGACGGTAATAAACCTTCCCTGCCTACTCTAGGGGAGTTCCGGCTGTAGTTAGCGCTGGCTTCCCATTTCAGCAGCTGCACAATTTCATGCAGCTGCTGAAAACTGCAAGGACGTACCGGTATGGGCTCGTTCACATCTGCGCCCGTACTCCGTTCTGCAGGTTTCCATTTCCTGCACAAAACAGGGGCAGGAGACGGAAACCTGCCAGCATGTTTCAAGCCCATTTATTTGAATGGGCTTAAAAAGTCTCCGGCTTTGTGCGCCGGTGAGCGTTTTATGTTCTCCGCGGCTAAACCGTTTTTTTAAAACCGGACACAGAGTCGACATGCAGTACTCTGTGTCCGGTTTAAAAAAAAACGGTTTCGCTGCGGAGCACATAAAACGATCACCGGCGCTCACAGCCGGATTCGGCATGACAGGTTTCCGTCTTCTGCATGCAACCTGCATGAAACCTGAAAACGGAGATCGAACGCTGGTGTGAACCCAGCATATGTCTTGGAAGAGCTAGACAACCACTCTCTGGGAGTGAAAACTCAATGGAGAGTACAAAAGCGGTTAAACTAGAAAAACTCAGCACATGTTCATTACTATACATTAGGGTACAAACGATATAAAGTGGTAAATGCCTCATGATGATGTCAGTTATACACCAGAGTACATGATACACATCATAAATCTCAAAAATATTTTCCAATTAAAATATAGTGGGTTATTTCATACTTCAATCTGTCTTTCTGGCCAGTTTCTGTGTTTGATTTAGCTTTCTGTGAATTGTGGGTTGGTAACTGGGTCCCAGCAGTATCTCTTTGAATACCTCCTTTAATGCATCACAAGTTATTTAGTAAAACTGGATAATGAAATGTATCACTTTAAATTTGTTTTTATACTCTTAGGCTGAAGCCCCACGTTACAGAAACACAGCTTTTTTTTTGTTTCAGTTTTTTTGAGCCAAAGCCAGGAGTGGATTAAGGTGAAGGGAGAAGTATAAGAACTTCCTATATATTTCCCATTCCTTTTGTAGCCATTTTTGGCTTTGGCTCAAAAAACTATAACAAAATCTGCAATAAAAAAAGGTGTGTTTCCACAATGAGGGGTCTCAGCCTAAATGTAATTTTTTTTTACTCTATTTTCTGTACAGGCTCATATCTTGTGTGAGCTTTTCTTTTCGGCAGTTTCATGGCCATATACAGCCATAGATTGAAGTGTTTTCTAGGTATGTTTTTGCAGGGAAGGGGAGTAGATAAGCTGTGACATCATGTACTGCCAGTAGTGAATGATATAATAGGTCAGCTGTGGGAATAGATAAGCTGTGACATCATCTTTTGTTAAAAGTGGATGCAATGATAGGATTTCAATATAAGAAAACAGTGGACCTATCTGTTTTGATTGCTGCAAAGAAAATCCCTTCAGAATTGTCAAGTGTCTGTCTACTATTAGACTCAGTGGCCATCGTGAAAGAATTGCAGGATTTAGTATTTTTTAAAATAGAGATAGTGACATGAAAAAAAAAAAAAATCAAAAAGTCTTAAAAAATATGTTTGAAATATACATGTTTAATAACAGTTCCTGGTTTGATGAGAGGTTCCCTTTAAATGCACAGACATTGTGTAGGAGGTGTAGGAATGGTCAGCAGTATCAAGTTTAGTGTTGTCTCGCAATTGTATTTTCCAAAATAAAACGAAATAATAATATTCATGCCAAAAATGTCAGGCTAAAAGATAAGCTGTATAGTATGTGTTACTTTTTTTTTTTTGAAAATATACACACACTAATAATTGATCTGAAAATGTCAGTACAATAAACAAATCGAAAAAAGCTTGGACTAACTTTAAAGTCCACAAATCTACATCTGCATCTTGTATCTGCTGCCATATTTAGACACAAATGTCAGCAACTTTGAGCTTTTCCCTCTCAAGCTGTAAAAACCAACATACCCGCTATGCGGTCTAGCATTTTCTTCATAATTTGGCTCAATGTATTGTAGATTATTCCAAACTATTGTATAAACTATGATAGCTTGTCACAAGTGGTTGAGAAATGTGATGAAGGTCACCATATGTGGAAGGTCTGGAGCAGTGTTGTGGTCAGTGCAGTTTAAAAGCTTTGAACAGTCAACTCACTGTACAATTGTAAGTCATTTTCCTGAACAAAGGTTTGCAAAAATCTTCAACACAAATTCAAAGAATATCGCTAGACAAGGACAACTTGACAGTGCTCCTCAGTACTTATATGCTTAATTGGTTGAAGCATCACTATGGTAAGTTCAATGTTAGGATTGGGTCCCGCAGGGTTCTCTCTCAGCGCACAGCGCCACCTGCGGGTCAATCTACCTTGGGCCTCGGGTAGTGAGGTGTCTGGAGTGTAACTCCAGCTTTTGGCCTACTGAGCATGCTCAGACCAATTGGAGCTGCTCACAAGCTAAGTGCCATTTCTCACCTACTGAGCGTGAGGTCATGACCACCCCTATTGGGCGGGGACTTTCCTTTAAATAGTGTGAGCCGACGCCCGCCCAGCGCTCACACATTGAATCAGAATCACTGAAGTTGTTAAAGACAGTAGTTCAGGGCTAACTCCAGTTTTCAGGCAGGTGCCAGACTAGGCCTGTGTGGGGTTTTCCTTGCCACTATCCGCTCTGTAGTTTAGTACCTGTAAATCCTGAACTATCAGCCCTACTCCAGGCTAGGAGCCGTGTATTCTGTTCCAGCCTGAGACGCTGATAGCAGGTGTGGTTTCTTAGATAGCTTCTTTTAATGTTAAGCTACCTTTGTTACTCCTGGCGGTTGCAGGAGCATGTTTAGTTGCTGACCTGGGATGACGGTTAACCCTTGGCAGCCTTGCTGTGTTAGCTGTACTGTTGCACCTGTCCAGTGAGGTTAACTGGCAGGGCTTTCTTGCAGCTTGTTCACACCTAGTACTGCGTTACTTGTCTGCCAGTGCAGTTTAACTGGTAGCATGCCGTTCAGACATACAGGCGCCCACCTTTGGGCCTGTGGATCTCGCTGCAGTGTCTTACAGACTAGAGGTTCTGTTGTTTAAAATGATTTTTTAAAAAACCATTTTTTAAATATACACAGAACCGTAACATTCAACCACGTGTGCTTCAGACTTCTGTCTTCAGTTTCTGTCAACCATATTAATTCTCAAATGTTATTTTTCGAACCTGGTTTAAGGTTTGAGTATATCTAAGGTATCTACATTCCTACATACCCAACAGGGTAATATGCTCACCACTTGGGTATATGTAGCAATGCTCCATGGATCCAATAGGGCGATGCATGGAAGGAGAGACTTTGAGTTGGCATCTGTTCAGGAAAGGTGGAATCTATTGAGAATATATAAGTGGACACCAGAACAATCTGACGCATTCTGAACCTCTAAGTTTGTTCTTAATCATAGTGGGAACGATGAGTAATATAATAATAATAATATATTTTATTTATATAGCGCCAACATATTCCGCAGCACTGTACAATTTGTAGGGTTCAAGTACAGACAAAAAGGTACATTACAAAGAAATAGTCACTTCACACAATGGAACTGAGGGCCTTGTTCGCTAGAGCTTACAATCTATGAGGTAGAGGGGGTGACACAAGAGGTAGCAGGGGCAGCAATGGAGGTAGCATTGCTTATACAGTGGTCAGACAATTTTGTAATAGAGGTTACTGTCATTACACAAACTTAAAACTGTATGAGCCATCACCAGTCATGTCCTTTAATGTGCAGATGTCGCCTGGACATCTGAAGTTACAAAATAGGAGAATAGATAGTGTTATGTGTACAAAATTAGTTAGATTCAAAAATCAGGAATAAGTGTATACTAAAAATTTACTTAAAAATTTATATTGAAAAGATAGATAAGTATCAATAAAATCACTTGATGACTGGATACTTAGCTTTCTTTTCAATTCCTGATTCTTATTCCTGATTTTTGTATCTAACTAGTCTTGTACACAACCACATAACACTCTCTATTCTCCTGTTTTGTAACTTTATATGTCCAGGCACCATCTGCACGTTAAAGAACATGGCTGGTAACGGTCATACAGTTTTATGTTTGTGTAATGACAGTAACTAGAGATGAGCGAACAGTGTTCTATCGAACTCATGTTCGATCGGATATTAGGCTGTTCGGCATGTTCGAATCGAATCGAACACCGCGTGGTAAAGTGCGCCATTACTCGATTCCCCTCCCACCTTCCCTGGCGCCTTTTTTGCTCCAATAACAGCGCAGGGTAGGTGGGACAGGAACTACGACACCGGTGACGTTGAAAAAAGTAGGCAAAACCCATTGGCTGCCGAAAACATGTGACCTCTAATTTAAAAGAACAGCGCCGCCCAGCTTCGCGTCATTCTGAGCTTGCAATTCACCGAGGACGGAGGTTTCCGTCCAGTTAGCTAGGGGTTAGATTCTGGGTAGGCAGGGACAGGCTAGGATAGGAAGGAGAAGACAACCAACAGCTCTTATAAGAGCTAAATTCCAGGGAGAAGCTTGTCAGTGTAACGTGGCACTGACGGGCTCAATCGCCGCAACCCAGCTTTCCCAGGATCCTGATATATACCCGTATACCCGATATATACCCCCGATACCCGTTCCAACGGTGTGCCCCCCCACCTTCACCCCAGAAATACCCTGCAAGTCCCCTAGCAATAGAATTGGGGCTATATACACCCACTATTTTTGCTACTGCCATATAGTGCCATTGTCTCACTGGGAATTCAAAGAATATATTGGGCTTACATATAACTTCAATTCCAGGGAGAAGCTTGTCAGTGTAACGTGGCACTGACGGGCTCAATCGCCGCAACCCAGCTTTCCCAGGATCCTGAATGGAACACACTGACAGTGTATTCCCGTATACCCCATATATACACCCCAAATCCCCGTTCCAACGGTGTGCCCCCCCACCTTCACCTCAGAAATACCCTGCAAGTCCCCTAGCAATAGAATTGGGGCTATATACACCCACAATTTTTGCTACTGGTATACAGTGCCATTGTCTTACTGGGAATTCAAAGAATATATGGGGGTTATGTGCACCCACAATTTTTAATACTGGTATACAGTGCCATTGTCTGACTGGGAATTCAAAGAATATATGGGGGTTATGTGCACCCACAATTTTTAATACTGGTATATAGTGCCATTGTCTGACTGGGAATTCAAAGAATATATGGGGGTTACGTGCACCCACAATTTTTAATACTGGTATACAGTGCCATTGTCTGACTGGGAATTCAAAGAATATATGGGGGTTATGTGCACCCACAATTTTTAATACTGGTATACAGTGCCATTGTCTGACTGGGAATTCAAAGAATATATTGGGGTGACGTGCACCCACAATTTTTGCTACTGCTATACAGTTCCATTGTCTCACTGGGAATTCAAAGAATATATGGGGGTTACGTGCACCCACAATTTTTAATACTGCTATACAGTTCCTTTGTCTCACTGGGAATTCAAAGAATATATGGGGGTTATGTGCACCCACAATTTTTAATACTGGTATACAGTGCCATTGTCTGACTGGGAATTCAAAGAATATATGGGGGTTATGTGCACCCACAATTTTTAATACTGGTATACAGTGCCATTGTCTGACTGGGAATTCAAAGAATATATGGGGGTTATGTGCACCCACAATTTTTAATACTGGTATACAGTGCCATTGTCTGACTGGGAATTCAAAGAATATATGGGGGTTACGTGCACCCACAATTTTTAATACTGCTATACAGTTCCTTTGTCTCACTGGGAATTCAAAGAATATATGGGGGTTATGTGCACCCACAATTTTTAATACTGGTATACAGTGCCATTGTCTGACTGGGAATTCAAAGAATATATGGGGGTTATGTGCACCCACAATTTTTAATACTGGTATACAGTGCCATTGTCTGACTGGGAATTCAAAGAATATATGGGGGTTATGTGCACCCACAATTTTTACTACTGGTATACAGTGCCATTGTCTAACTGGGAATTCAAAGAATATATTGGGGTGACGTGCACCCACAATTTTTGCTACTGCTATACAGTTCCATTGTCTCACTGGGAATTCAAAGAATATATGGGGGTTATGTGCACCCACAATTTTTAATACTGGTATACAGTGCCATTGTCTGACTGGGAATTCAAAGAATATATGGGGGTTATGTGCACCCACAATTTTTAATACTGGTATATAGTGCCATTGTCTGACTGGGAATTCAAAGAATATATGGGGGTTACGTGCACCCACAATTTTTAATACTGGTATACAGTGCCATTGTCTGACTGGGAATTCAAAGAATATATGGGGGTTACGTGCACCCACAATTTTTAATACTGGTATACAGTGCCATTGTCTGACTGGGAATTCAAAGAATATATGGGGGTTACGTGCACCCACAATTTTTAATACTGCTATACAGTTCCTTTGTCTGACTGGGAATTCAAAGAATATATGGGGGTTATGTGCACCCACAATTTTTAATACTGGTATACAGTGCCATTGTCTGACTGGGAATTCAAAGAATATATGGGGGTTATGTGCACCCACAATTTTTAATACTGGTATACAGTGCCATTGTTTGACTGGGAATTCAAAGAATATATGGGGGTTACGTGCACCCACAATTTTTAATACTGCTATACAGTTCCTTTGTCTGACTGGGAATTCAAAGAATATATGGGGGTTATGTGCACCCACAATTTTTAATACTGGTATACAGTGCCATTGTTTGACTGGGAATTCAAAGAATATATGGGGGTTACATGAACCCACAATTTTTAATACTGCTATACAGTTCCTTTGTCTCACTGGGAATTCAAAGAATATATGGGGGTTATGTGCACCCACAATTTTTAATACTGGTATACAGTGCCATTGTCTGACTGGGAATTCAAAGAATATATGGGGGTTATGTGCACCCACAATTTTTAATACTGGTATACAGTGCCATTGTTTGACTGGGAATTCAAAGAATATATGGGGGTTACGTGCACCCACAATTTTTAATACTGCTATACAGTTCCTTTGTCTGACTGGGAATTCAAAGAATATATGGGGGTTATGTGCACCCACAATTTTTAATACTGGTATACAGTGCCATTGTTTGACTGGGAATTCAAAGAATATATGGGGGTTATGTGCACCCACAATTTTTAATACTGGTATACAGTGCCATTGTCTGACTGGGAATTCAAAGAATATATGGGGGTTACGTGCACCCACAATTTTTAATACTGCTATACAGTTCCTTTGTCTCACTGGGAATTCAAAGAATATATGGGGGTTATGTGCACCCACAATTTTTAATACTGGTATACAGTGCCATTGTCTGACTGGGAATTCAAAGAATATATGGGGGTTATGTGCACCCACAATTTTTAATACTGGTATACAGTGCCATTGTCTGACTGGGAATTCAAAGAATATATGGGGGTTATGTGCACCCACAATTTTTACTACTGGTATACAGTGCCATTGTCTAACTGGGAATTCAAAGAATATATTGGGGTGACGTGCACCCACAATTTTTAATACTGCTATACAGTTCCATTGTCTCACTGGGAATTCAAAGAATATATGGGGGTTATGTGCACCCACAATTTTTAATACTGGTATACAGTGCCATTGTCTGACTGGGAATTCAAAGAATATATGGGGGTTATGTGCACCCACAATTTTTAATACTGGTATACAGTGCCATTGTCTGACTGGGAATTCAAAGAATATATGGGGGTTACGTGCACCCACAATTTTTAATACTGCTATACAGTTCCTTTGTCTCACTGGGAATTCAAAGAATATATGGGGGTTATGTGCACCCACAATTTTTAATACTGGTATACAGTGCCATTGTCTGACTGGGAATTCAAAGAATATATGGGGGTTATGTGCACCCACAATTTTTAATACTGGTATACAGTGCCATTGTCTGACTGGGAATTCAAAGAATATATGGGGGTTATGTGCACCCACAATTTTTACTACTGGTATACAGTGCCATTGTCTAACTGGGAATTCAAAGAATATATTGGGGTGACGTGCACCCACAATTTTTAATACTGCTATACAGTTCCATTGTCTCACTGGGAATTCAAAGAATATATGGGGGTTATGTGCACCCACAATTTTTAATACTGGTATACAGTGCCATTGTCTGACTGGGAATTCAAAGAATATATGGGGGTTATGTGCACCCACAATTTTTAATACTGGTATACAGTGCCATTGTCTGACTGGGAATTCAAAGAATATATGGGGGTTACGTGCACCCACAATTTTTAATACTGGTATACAGTGCCATTGTTTGACTGGGAATTCAAAGAATATATGGGGGTTACGTGCACCCACAATTTTTAATACTGCTATACAGTTCCTTTGTCTCACTGGGAATTCAAAGAATATATGGGGGTTATGTGCACCCACAATTTTTAATACTGGTATACAGTGCCATTGTCTGACTGGGAATTCAAAGAATATATGGGGGTTATGTGCACCCACAATTTTTAATACTGGTATACAGTGCCATTGTTTGACTGGGAATTCAAAGAATATATGGGGGTTACGTGCACCCACAATTTTTAATACTGCTATACAGTTCCTTTGTCTGACTGGGAATTCAAAGAATATATGGGGGTTATGTGCACCCACAATTTTTAATACTGGTATACAGTGCCATTGTCTGACTGGGAATTCAAAGAATATATGGGGGTTATGTGCACCCACAATTTTTAATACTGGTATACAGTGCCATTGTCTCACTGGGAATTCCACAAATAATTTGGGGATTCATTCACCCTACATCTCAGGCTCTTGCCATATTCACCCAGGTTGTCAGTGCTGCACCAGCTCGTTCCCAGACAGCTCGGCCCGAAAAACGCGTTACCTATATAGAGGATTTGGACAATGAAGACAACATGTTCTAAATCTAATGTCTGCACCTTCTCCAGAATTAAAATAAAGGCAGCGTTTAACTTTCAAATAGCACTGCACAAAGGAAGAGCTTATCAGCTTGTCTCATGACATGCTACTGAAAAGTTTCATTTGTGTATCTTAATGTAAATATAGTTGTATAAGCTTTTTGGGTTTTAGGCACTGCCAAGTTATTTATTACCACCCACTCCCTTATAATGATGATGACGCCAAAGTCACTGTGGGTGTTCAGAGCTCACAGCTTTGGGTGACATTTGTCTTGCTCTCTGTCGGTACCAGCTGTCTTTTTGGATACCGTAAAGTTATGTTGACTTTATTAACAGCTATAGAAGCTTTAGCCAGGTTGTGACGGTGTGTAACCCTAACAACACTAAGTGGGATACACATTAATAGTCAGTCTATGTACGCTAAACGTATCACTGAAGTAATTTTTTTTCCCTCTCCCCTAATATAAGCAAGGAACAGACATTAGACCTAGACCGGGGTTCGAGGCTTGAAAAAATCCAGTATTATTTGTTCTTCATGATGTGAAATATGTGTTGAAAAGCAACCCAAGATGAAGTCAGCCATGTGTGCCAGTGTGTTACTTGGCATGCCTTTGCTGGCCCCAACTGTAAGGGTCACTCTCCATTTCCTCCATTTTCCACTCCCCTTCACACCATTTGTGGTGAAGCAATGGGATGCACTGAAGTGCACCCTCTAGCCTCGTGTGGGATAGGGACATCAGATGCCACTCCAACCCCCTCGTCTTCCTCCGCCAGCCAACGGTGCGAAGATGAGAGGAGTGTGCTCTGAATGTTTTCTGCCTAGCAGAGGCTAGTTCTCACTTACGAAAATGGCCCCACTTTGACCTGTATATCAGGCACAATGGTGTAGGTTTCAAAGAAACATGGCACCAACAAGTTGGAAAACGTGGGCCATGCGTGGACCGTGTTTGAGTCTGGCAAGCTCCAGATCTGCTACCAGGTTCCAGCCATTATCACAGGCGCAAAAATGCCAGGCCCCAGGTGTAGCAGGGAAAAAAAAATGCCATCTCAGCCAGGATGGCATCCCTGACCTCGGAGGCACTGTGCTGTCTGTCCCCCAAGCTGATCAGTTTCAGCACGGCCTACTGACATCTCCCCATGCCAGTGTTACAGTGTTTTCCGCTAGTAGCTGGGGTGGAGGTTGCAGCTTCGTAGGGTTTCAGTCTACTCCTGCCATGAATTTTGGCCTGGGAGAGGAGATAGGCCACCCCAGTTTGCACCCGGGGAACAGACTCCACCACATTCACCCTGCCTGTCATTAAAGATAAGCACTGCAGCATCCCTGACCACAGGCGCTTGTCCATGTGTCGGTGGTCAAGTGGACCTTGCAGCAAAGCGCAGAGCTCTGGGCCCGACTGATGTTATGGGACACATGCAGGCGCAAGGCAGAGACAGCACACCAAGAGAAGTAGTAACGGCTAGGCCCAGCATAGGGAGGTGCCCCAGCTGCCATCTGCTGACGGAAGGCCTGGGTCTCCAGAAGCATAAACAAACACCAACATCTCCAGGGCCAGCAGTTTATCGATGAGGCTGTTACAGGCTTGGGCATGGGGGTGGGTTGTATTGTACTTCTGCCTGCAATGAAAAGCTTGGGAAATGTGGAGTGGCTGGGAAGAGGCGCATGATGGTGCAGGCCAAAAGGGCGCATGAGGGTGAACTCCCCAATGTGTCAGAGATAGGTGTGTAGGTGTCCTTGCATCATATACTTGCACCATATTTGGCTTTGGAAGTTAATTTTGTGCCAAAAAGTGGTTAAGACAGCGATCCCTCAGCTACTCCCGTTACACTGTCTATTGAAGTTACCATCTGTGGAAGTGGACCACCATTTCTAAGATCCCAAAGGAAGCAGGCAAGAGATGTGCAGTTCAGAAAAAAAGATGAGAAAATAAGTTTAGGCTGTAGAGCACAGAGGGATCGGAGAGGACAGAGCTGGTGTCGGCCAGGTATTCCCACAACATGCGCCTATACTTGTCCCTCCTGGTGACACTAGGCCCCTGAGTGGCAGTAATTTGTCCAGGGGGGCCGTTAACGTGTTCCAGACCTAGGAATAAGTCTTCCAACAGGGTAGAGTTTTGCATGCCTTTGCTTCTACCCACTGTTTTTGCTGCTTAGCTTCCCTCCACATCTACTCTGCTTTCACCCCTAAACATCACCCCAGTTTATGCCTTTGCTTCTACCCAGGTTTTTTGTTGATTTAGCTTCCCTCTACATCTACACTGCTTTAGCCCCTAGACATCACCCCTGTCCATGTGGGGTCGGTGGCCTCGTCATCCACCAACTCCTCTTCCAATTGCGCACTGCCCCCTTACTGCAAACCGCACATGACCACAGCTTGCCTTGATGGCAACTGTGTCTCATGATCCCCACTTAGGTCCAGACAAGTCGGTGGCGGGTCCAAAACCCCAAAATTGGAAGGAAATGGCAGATGCTGCAGTATTTCTAACACCTGTTCCTGGTGCTCGGGCCTGGTCTGTGTTGTACCCTGCACCCTGCTTAACGCATCTGCCATATCCGAAGTTGTGCTGAGCGCATGCTAATGTTTCGTGTCCAGTGCAATGGATGGGATGGGATTTCACATAAGTCTGCCACCCATGGCCACTCATGGTTGAGCAACTGAGGGAGTTGACTTTGACGAACCCGAGGGTTTTGGAGTTGGAACTACATCAAAGGTCTGTGCTGCTCACACACTCTGCTCAACACATGATATGTTTAGTGCCAGCAGTGTGGAGACGTCGCACAACAGCCGTTGTTCCAGCAGGTACAGGCGTTGTAGGAGTGCATAGAGGCTAGCAGCGGCAACTATACACTTTAAAAACTATCCGCACAAGCACCACACTTTCACCAGTAGCTCAGGAACATTGGGGTACCTTTTTCAAAAGATTAGCAGCAATGAGTTAAAAACGTGGCCCAGGCATGGAATATGTTGCAGGCTGCCAAGCTACAGAGCCAATCCCAGGTTACGGCCATTATCACACATGACAACATGCCTGGGCCCAGGTGCAGTGGCAAAAACCACATTGCCGTCTCATCGAGGATGGCATGACTCACTTTGTAGGCAGTGTGCTGTCTGGCCCCCAAGCTGATGAGCTTCAGCACGGCCCGCTGACGTCTCCCCACACCAGTGTTGCAGCGTTTCCAGCTCGTAGCTGGGGTCAATTTAACAGCGGAGGAGGGTGGTGTTTCAGCCCTCCTCCCAGGAATGTTGTGTGGGGAGACAAGTCAGGCCACCACATTTTGCGACCCGGTCCACGCCTCAACTACATTCAACCACTGTGCCCAAATTGAAAGGTAGCGTCCCTGTCCGCATGCACTTGTCCATTCGTAACTGGTCACATGGAACTTTAGGGCTAAGCGCTGAATTTAGGGACCGCCTCATGTTTGGGGGAAAGTGCTGGTGTGGACGGCACAGTGCGGTGGCGCAGTAGACACTCTGCCCAAAAAGGGCAGAGTGTCCCCCAGCCGGGATTCCAACATCTCCTGGGCCAGATTTCTTGAGATGAGGCCGTTGAAGCCTTGGGCATGTGGGTGGGTTGCGCTGTACTTTAGCATGAAATGAAAGGCTTGGGAGATGGGGAGTTGCTGGGAAGAGGCGCATGATGGCGCGGGCAAAAGGAGAAATGGCAGGAAAAGGTGAGGATAAGGGTGAACTCCCCAAAGTGTCAGAGGCAGATGTGGAGGTGTCCTGGCTCCTGGTCTGGACTGCAGCGCCAGCCCTGTCAACAGTGGAAGAGGCAGTGGCCGCCAGGCCAAACGACGATTATCCTGCGCTTGCTCTCACCCACTGAGCCCAGGGCTTGCCTTCCAAATGATGGCACCCGCAAGAGGTGGTGAGATTCCTCTCCGCAGATCTCCAAACCATCTTGGACTTGCAAATTGCACTAAATTTGTCATGTAACTGACATGTATATGATGAGTCTATCCATTGTCTGTTCATTTTGGTGAAAGTCAGCCTGTCAGCTGACAGACAGCTGTGCTTGTCAGTGATGATGTCACCGGCTGCTTGTACCCCCAGTTTTTGCTGCTTAGCTTGCCTCCACATCCACACTGCTTTTGCCCCTACACATCACCCCTATCCATGCCTGTGCCTCTAGCCATAAGTCTGCCACCCATGGAAACTCATGGTGCAGAAAGTGAGGGAGCTGACTCTGAGGAACCCTTGGGTTTTGTAGCTGGTACTCCATCAAATGTCTCTGCTGCTCACACACCCTGCTGAACATACGGTATCTAGGGTTAGAGCGTGTGGTGACCTCGCACAACAGTAGGTGCTTCAGGCAGATGTAGGCCTTGCTGGAGTGTATTGCGGCTAGCTCCAGGTACTGTAGACTTGGGAAAGTGGGTGTCCAAGTGCCGCACTTTCACCCTTAGCTCAGCTAATTTGGGGTATGTTTTTAAAAATCATTGCACCACTACATTGAACATGTGGGCCAGGCATGGAACGTGTTGGAGGCTGGCAAGCTCCAGAGCCCTCCAACAAGCTAAAAAACCTGGCCCCAGGGGCAGCGGGGATAAACAAATTGCCATCTCATCCAGGATGGCATCCCTGACCTCAGAGGCAGTGTGCTGTCCGTCTCCCAAGCTGATGAGCTTCAGCCCAGCCTGCTGACGTCTCCCCACACCAGTGTTGCAGCGTTTTCAGCTCGTAGCTGGGGTAAATCTAACAGCGGAGGAGGAGGAGGGTGGTGTTTCAGCCCTCCTCCCAGGAATGTTTTGTGGGGAAACAAGTCAGGAAAATTCTTGAAACGGGAGAGTTTTGCATCTTTGCCCTTGCTGCCTATGGACATCCCTTTGCCTCTAGCCACCATTTTCCCTGCTTTGCTTGCCTCCAAATCCACACTGCTTTTGCCCCTAGACATCACCCCAGTCCATGCCTTAGCTTGTACCCCCAGTTTTTCCTGCTTAGCTTGCCTCCACATCCACACTGCTTTTGCCCCTAGACATCACCCCAGTCCATGCCTTAGCTTGTACCCCCAGTTTTTCCTGCTTAGCTTGCCTCCACATCCACACTGCTTTTGCCCCTAGACATCACCCCAGTCCATGCCTTAGCTTGTACCCCCAGTTTTTCCTGCTTAGCTTGCCTCCACATCCACACTGCTTTTGCCCCTAGACATCACCCCAGTCCATGCCTTAGCTTGTATCCCCAGTTTTTCCTGCTTAGCTTGCCTCCACATCCACACTGCTTTTGCCCCTAGACATCACCCCAGTCCATGCCTTAGCTTGTACCCCCAGTTTTTCCTGCTTAGCTTGCCTCCACATCCACACTGCTTTTGCCCCTAGACATCATCCCTATCCATGCCTCTTCCCCTAGCCATAACTCTGCCACCCCTGGAAACTCATGGTGCAGAAACTTTGGTTGCTGACTTTGAGGAACCCTTGGGTTTTGTAGATGGAACTCCATCAAAGGTCTGTGCAGCTCACACACCCTGCTCAAGATATGGTATTGTAGGGTTTCAGCGTGTGTGAATGACGGACAACAGCCTGTGTTTGGACAGATGTAGGCCTTGCTAGAGTGTTTTTAGGCTAGCAGCGACTCCTGTGCACTTGCAAAAGTGGGCGCACAAGCGCCGCATTTTCAACAGTAGCTTCGGTACATTTGGGTATGTTTTTAAAAAACTTTGCACCACTAGGTTAGACGTGGGCCAAACATGGAACGTGTTGGAGGCTGGCAAGCTCCAGAGCCGCTACCAGGTTCCAGCCATTATCACAGGCGTAAAAATGCCAGGCCCCAGGTGTAGCAGGGAAAAAAAAATGCCATCTCAGCCAGGATGGCATCCCTGACCTCGGAGGCACTGTGCTGTCTGTCCCCCAAGCTGATGAGCTTCAGCACCGCCTGCTGACGTCTCCCCACACCAGTGTTTTAGCGTTTGCCGCTAGTAGCTGTGGTGGAGGTTGCAGCGTCGTAGGGTTTCAGTCTACTCCTGCCATGAATTTTGGCCTGGGAGAGGAGATAGGCCACCCCAGTTTGCACCCGGGGAACAGACTCCACCACATTCACCCTGCCTGTCATTAAAGATAAGCACTGCAGCATCCCTGACCACAGGCGCTTGTCCAAGTGTCGGTGGTCAAGTGGACCTTGCAGCAAAGCGCGGAACTAAGGGCCCACCTGATGTTGAGTGACACGTGCTGGTGCAAGGCGGGGACGCCACACCGGGAGAAGTTGAGACGGCTAGGGACGGCATAGTGAGGTGCCACAGTTGCCATCAGGTCCGGGAAGGCGGGAGTTTCAACAAGCCGGAACGCCAACCTCTCCTGGGCCAGCAGTTTAGCGATGTTGGCGTTCTAGGCTTGCGTGGGTGGGTGGTTAGCGGTGTATTTCTGCCGGCGCTCCAATGTCTGAGAGATGGTGGGTTGTTGTAAAGAAGCGCCTGATGGTGCCTTTGATGGTGCAGGAGAAGGAGATAAGACAGAAACAGGGGAGGATGAGGGAGAAGTCAACAAAGTGGCGGAGGCAGATGAAGTGATGTCCTGGCTCGTCCTCTGGAGTGCATCGCCAGCACTGTGAGCAGAGGCAGTGGCATGAACGGCGGGCGACGTTTGTCCTGCCGTTGCTGCCTGCCACTGATTCCATTGCTTGGATTCCAAATGACGGTGCATTGAAGTGGTGGACAGGTTGCTCTTCTCAGGGCCCCTACTCGATTTCGAGAGGCAAATTGTGTAGATGACACTATATCTGTCCTCGGCGCATTCCTTGAAAAAACTCTACACCTTCAAGAAACGTGCCCTCGATGGGGGAGTTTTTCTGGGCTGGGTACAAAAGGGAACATCTTCGGACATTCCGGGTCTGGCCTGGCTTCGGCAAAGCAGCTGACCTCTGCCTCTGGACATGTCTCTGCCTCTAGCTACCCTTTTTGGTGCTGCACCTGCCTCAACATCCACACTACTTTCCCAGCTTGACATCTGCCTTGTCCAGGTGGGGTCGGTGTCCTCGTCGTCCACCACCTCCTCTTCCAACTCCTGTCTCGCCTCCTCCTCCTGCACAATGCGCATGTCAACTGGCTGCCCTGACAGCAACTGCGTCTCATCGTCGTCGATGAGGGTGGGTTGCTGGTCATCCGCCACCAAATCGACCGGAGATGGAATGGAGGAGACTCTAGTGTTTGAGCATCTGGACACAGATACTCGTCTGTTAGGTCCGTGGAATCGCGAAATGGAGGGGCAGGTTGCGGTACAGTCAAAGGAAGGGAGAACAGCTCTGGGGAGCAGGGACAGTTGGGGTTATTGTTCTGAGAAGATTGGGAATTTTGGGTGGAAGGAGGACAAGACTGTTGGGTAAGAGGAGGTAGAGGCTGACTGGCTGGTGGACAATGTGCTTTAAGCGTTATCCGACAGCCATTGCAAGACCTGTTCCTGGTTCTCGGGCCTACTAATCTTTGTACCATTCAGCCTAGTTAATGTGGAACTTTTGTGCAAAGCGCAGAACTTAGGGCCCGCCTGATGTTAAGGGACACACGCTGGTACAAGGCTCAACTCACCCTAAGTGCCAAAAACACTGCTGGTGCAAGGCTCTACTCATGCCAAGGGCCTCAATCTCTGCTGGTAGCTCAGCTTAAGGTCATGTAACTTTGTTTGGAAGGGCTCATGTTAAGGGCTAGAAAAGTGAATTTTGGAAGGTCTTACCACATCACACACACACACACACACACACACACACACACACACACACTCACTCAAAATGACAGTTAAGGGTGAGGGCTTTTGGAATTCCCATTGCCTATTCCATTTGTGGTTGTCATGGGGAACGTTATTTAAAGGGGTGGTTGTTACTGTTTGTTGAGCTTAAATTGGGGTTTGTGTCCATCCATTTGGGGAGTAAAGAAGGTTTCCAGGTATTTTCCCACTTTGATAGAGGTTTTTTTGAATGTGGAAAGTGTGTAGTTGTTAGGCAGTGATGTTGGGGTAATAGAGGGTCTTTGGTGTGTTAGATGCCCCCAGGCATGCTTCCCCTGCTGTCCCAGTGTCATTCCAGAGGTGTTGGCATCATTTCCTGGGGTGTCATAGTGGACTTGGTGACCCTCCAGACACGGATTTGGGTTTCCCCCTTAACGAGTATCTGTTCCCCATAGACTATAATGGGGTTCGAAACCCGTTCGAACACACGAACATTGAGCGGCTGTTCGAATCGAATTTCGAACCTCGAACATTTTAGTGTTCGCTCATCTCTAACAGTAACCTCTATTACAAAATTATTTGACCACTGTATAAGCAATGCTGCCCCTGCTACCTTTTGTGTCACCCCCTCTACCTCATAGATTGTAAGCTCTTGCGTGCAGGACCCTCAGTCCCAATGTGTGAAGTTAGCCTGAAATGGCATCATATTATGTGGGGTAATGTGGGAGCGGGAACAGAGGAGGGGTAATTTTAGGGATTCTAATTACAGTACAGACGGGTTTACATTAGGAATTGTGATAGGCCTGTCTGAAAAGATATGTCTTTAGTTTGCGCTTGAAGCTGTAGAAATTGGGAGTTAATCTGATTGTCTGGGGTAGAGCATTCCAGAGAAGTGATGCAACGCGGGAGAAGTCTTATATAGTATACGAGCGTGGGAGGTTCTGATAATAGAGGATGTTAGTCTTAGGTCATTGAGTGAACAGAGAGCACAGGTTGGGCGATAGACAGAGATGAGGGAGGAAATATAGGAAGGTGCAACATTATGGAGAGCCTTGTGGATGAGAGTGATAAGTTTATATTGTATTCTGTATTGGATAGGCACCCAATGTAGTGACTCACACATACCAGAGGCATCTCTGTAGTGTTTAGCCTGATAGATGAGCCTGGCCTCTGCATTCAGAATGGATTGTGAAGGGGAGTGTTTAGTAAGGGGAAAACCGATTAGAAGGGAGTTGCAGTAGTCAAAGCGAGAATGAATCAGAGCAACAATAAGTGTCTTTAATGTATCTCTGATAAGGAAAGGGCATATTCTGGAGATGTTTTTGAGGTGGAGATGACATGAACGTACAATCATAGATTGTAAGCCCTCGCGGGCAGGGCCCTCTACCCCACTGTGCCAGTGGGGTGTTAGTATTATATCTACCTGTATATTCTGTGTATTGTATGTAACCCCCAAATGTAAAGCACCATGGAATTAATGGTGCTATATAAATAAATAATAATAGTAATAATAATAATAATAATAAGTGATTGGATATGGGGGCAGAAAGAAAGGTCTAAGTGAAATTTAATACAAATATCCATAGTTACTAACAATAATATGCAATGATGAAACAGTATTAATATGAATAAATATATATGAGATCAGTTGTAAGTTTTCTATTCTTAGGCTTTCTAGCATCCAATTTAAGGATTCATTATGACTTTCTGTTTAATAGTGTCACCACTTCTTAGACGTTTATAAACCTTTTCCACAGTGGTTACTCTAAGGTAGTTGATAATAATATAAGAAATGCGTAAAAGACACTGGTTAACGACTTCCTACTCAGCATCATTCTGTTACATCGCCATAATAATATGACTCTGTAATGTTGTGGGTACAGGAGCTGTGTCTGTGACATTACATGTTAGGTACCCCTATGTGCCTATCCATAAAATGGTGTAATTTACCCCATATGGTGAACATCGTAAATATATATAATAATATATATATATATATATATATATATACACACACACACACTGCAATATGCAAATTAATGTATTTTGGTTACCTCAATTGTCCCCCCAAAATAGCAATCAAAAAGTCATACATACCAAAAATTGGTAACCATAAAAACTAGAACTTACCCCACAAATAAAAATTCCTTAGATATCTTTTGCGCACTCTGCTCCGGATTAGGCCCAAATAGTCGGGAAGAGGGAGTTACTTCAGGCGGATTCGTAAGGCAACTCCGCCTGAAGAATGTCCGTTCTTTTTTTCCAGGAGCCGGAAAAAATGGTTTCCAGAAAAAAAGAACTGACCGACTCCCATTGATTTCAATGGGAGTCGTCTTCTTGGTCAGGATTTTGAGGCGGATATGGCCTCAAAATCCTGACCAAAACACCCTGTGTGAAGCTGGCCTTAGGGTTAGGATGAAGTTGATATTATCTTTACATATTCAGATGATCGTGTTCACTTTGTTAATGCGGAGTGAAATTCACTATAGTTTATTCTGTCTAATTTATGTAGCATTTGTATTTCATGTAAGTACACTGCAATCTATGGTCATAGATGTAATGAGACTAGAAAATATTTTACATGATATGTTCTTACTCCTTGAAAACCTTCCCATTTATTTTAAAAATGTTATTTGAGGATATTTAGTTAAGTTGTTTGATTTATAAAGTGTAAGCCGATGGCTGGTCAGGTAATGGAGGGGGTGTACATCTCACCCAGACTACTAAGGTGGTGAGATGAGAAAACTCCAGAAGGAATGTTTGTTCTCAACAGACAACTTTCGTCTGCTGAGCATTTTGGTAAATGCTCAGTATTGGGCTGGATTTTTAGGAATGACAGGTAGGTTGGTAGTGGGACCTGTCATTCCACCCCCTCCAGTCCACACTTTGGGGATGTTCCGGCAGAGACTCAGATGCAGAGAGTCTGCTCATCAAGGGAGCTTAAGAAGCCAGCTCCAGCAGCAGACTTTGGGCAGAGCTTGGCTGGAGATCCAACAGAGAGGTCATATTTTTGGAGCTGTGTCCTGAATGATTCTACTGGCTTTTGATTTCAGCTATTATAGGTGAGGTAACGTATTCTATATCATTCCATGTGAAAAAGGTAAGTAGCCCAGCAACTCTCCAATTTGGAAAAAAATAAACTTTTAGTAGGAATCATAAAAATGACCAAAACATGAACATGGCTTTGATAAAGGAACTATGTCATTCCGAAATGCGTCTGTTTTTTTTTAGGTTTTTTTTTTTCCTTTTTCTTTTTTGTCTTCCATTTGTAATTTCATGTTTTAGTCATTTTTATGATTCCTATTAAAAGTTAAATTTTATCCAAATCGGAGCGTTGCCGGGCTACTTACCTTTTTCACATGGAATGATATTGAACAGCACTATTGGAGTAAACTGCTAGCTGTGTACCCCGAAGAATATCTTTGTCTATAAAGGTGAGCAGAAACTTTTTTTTTCTATTTTTTGTATAGCCTATTCTATGTTTAGTTAGAGCCTAGCCGGGCAGGTATTTATTTTTGTATTGTTTCCTTTTGTTGCTGCACTACCTTTTTGAGTGAAAATAAACTCTTTTAAACTCTTTTCTACCTTTGTTTTGGACTAAAGAATCTGGACATTTGTGTCTATGCCACCCCATCTAGCAACCCCAGACCCTGACAAAAGATATTTAGTTTGTAAATGTGAAAATTTATGTAATTAATTAACTCAATCAAATACATTTGAAGCCAACTGTAGAAGTGAATACAAGTCAAATAACCAAGTAGTAAAAATACAATAATTTTGCATTTGTTGAGATAATCTGTCGACATATTTTATGATTTGTTGTTGACTTTTGCATCTAGAAGAAATAAATCCATTCAAAAATGTTAATGCTTTTTATAATGGATCAATTTAGTCCTTAATGCATAAACTACTGACTATTGTGGGTGTTGGGGTTTGGACACCTGTATGACAGCACTTATTCCCCTACTCCACAATTCTTTCTGCATTTTGAGTCCATGTTAGACAGACACATTACAATTGTTATTCATTGTCATAAAGAAAAATTCATACCTTCTGGAGTGCCTTATTCTGAAGGAGGTTTTTTTCCTATGTGTCTTCTTTACAAAAGACATTGGAATTTATTATTTAAATTTGGAGAAGATATTAATTAATTTTGCAGGTCTTATTTAGGGCTATCAGAACCAAAATTGGGCCAGAACATTCACAGGACAAAAATACATCCATATTATACTGATGGGGCAGCTAGTAATTTGGAAGTGGAAGTAATTTTGGAAGTAATTTTAATCTGCAGCTCAACAAACATTAGAAACTTCTATTTAGTGTAAAATTATTGAAATTAAATAGATATATATTTCATATCATCTCAGTAACAATATGTATAGTCTTTGGAGTGTTTGTGTGTTGAAAACAAGATAGCTGGTTTCTGTAAATTATAGGAGTCATCTTATTTAGAATTATTGAGAATGGACTGCTCCTCAAACGATATAGTCCCTATATGAAATAACGGAATACTGGATTTATATTTACCTATGAAAAAAAGGGAAAAAGGGAAGGGGGAGACAAAAGGACACCGGGAAGCACACAGACAACAAAGGGGAAAACAAGAGGAGAGGCAGGGGTTGGGACCAGGTAGAATCATGAAAATAAGTTAAAGAATTCAGATGACTCCTAAAACACTACCCATGGTAACCAGAGCGTCTCAGACTTGGAGGAGGTAGGGGAATCCTCCACAACCAGGGCCTCAATCCTTCTAATGAGGAGAAACTCCTGGAGCCACTCCATCAAGAGGGGGTTACAGAACTACGCCAGTGGGGCAGAGGAGACATCCAACCTGGAATGAGAGAAAGGATCGCCAGTTGAGGAAGGTTGCTGCTTTTAATCTCAGTAGTGCATATTTCTATATTTTACCATTGAAGGATATACATTGCACTACACAAAACAAATTTTCCTAAAGCTACGTCAAGAGAAAAATAAAGAGAAGTTATAGATGTAAAATAACCATTTTTTCTATGAAATTGTTTTTATTTTTGTAAAATATAAATATACATATCTAGTATATACATTACTAGGGGTTATTCAGTTTAGAGAAAAGACGTCTACGGGGAGTTCTAATAACAATGAACAAATACATGAAGGGACAATACAAAGAACTTTCTAAGGGTTTTTTTACTCCTAGGCCAGTGACAGTGACAAGGGGACATCCTCTACGTCTGGAGGAGAGAAAGTTTCACCAGAAACATAGAAGGGGACTCTTCACAGTAAGAACAACGAGGCTCTGGAACTCTCTGCCCCAGAAAGTGGTGATGGTGGATTCATTAAACAAGTTCAAAGATGGCCTGGATGCCTTTCTTGAAGGGAAAAGTATAACAGGTTATGGACTCTAGATTTTAAGGACACGTTGATCCAGGGTTTTTATACTGACTGCCAGATTGGAGTTGGGAAGGAATTTTTTTCCCCTGAAATGGGGCAATTGGCATGAGCCTCATGGGGATTTTTTTTGCCTTCCCCTGGATCAACACTGTAGGGGGATTGTAGGATTATAGGTTGGACTTGATGGACTGATGTCTTCATTCAACCTCATCTACTATGTAACTACTGTATTAATGATTCATAGAATATCACATATTGAATAATAAACAGTATCAAAATATTTAAATAAAACTACTTAATAGTTGTTTTGTGCACTACATCAAAATATAAATAAAAGTTATTGAATAAGTTATAAGTATCTAAAAGTGAAACCATTGAAAGCCTCCTGGCTACATTGATGTTTGGAGTTATGACTTCAAAATGTGGGAATTAAAAAAAAATAACTATTAAAAAAATCTCTGTGTACTTAAATTCAAAACAGGAGCCGTCTATGACGGATTGATGCAAACCTTTATAATTGCTGGTAGAAAGCTTTGAGCAGCAATTCAGGCAATATTACTGCTTCCATTAATATGCAAAGAAAATATATAAACGATAGACGATTAAAATTTTTTAATGTTTCTGTATATATTTTAATTAGAAAAAAAATACGATTATTTCATTTAAAGGGGGCATTTAAAGGGGGTTTCTGAAATCAGCATATTAATGATCTATCCTGAGTTAAAGCCACAATATCAGATTGGTGGTTGCAGAGCTTGTGCAAGTGCTGATGCCTATTCAGTGTTTGCATTGATCTGTCTACCTGCTTGGCACCTACCTAGTAATGGCAGCGCAGGGTGTTGCAGTTCCATGCCATTCAAGTGAAAGGGATGAAGCTGCAATACACTCAACTATAACTCCTATATGAAGGGTGTGTAGGTAGATGGGCTGAGATAAACAATGACTGTATGTACCACTTATCTGTATTGTAAAGTGCCGCTGCATTGAAGTTATGCAAATCAATGTAACACAAAAAAATAACAGAAATTGGCATCCTAACTGTACTTGGTGTCAATGTGTTAAACTCTAAAGCTACATCATTTTTTTTTTTAGCAATTTGCTTGTTTTTAATGTATAGGACTTGTAATGTCTTATTTAATCCCCTCTTCAAGCTCTGTTGTGCATATTACAAGGCAGCTTTCTAATGCATCATTTATTTTAATGTCTCAGCTCATTTACACTGTGACATTAGAAAGACTTATATGGTAGCGTATAAGGTCTGGCGTTTGATAAATTGATGAATGCCTAGGAAGGTTGCCTAAAGTGTCTCAACTAAAACATTTTGAGAAATGGTTCCCTTGGAGAAAGTGAATAATGCTGAGTCTGCTTTTCTGAGTACTGTTGTTCTGCCTAAGAAAACACAAGAATACACACTGACATTTTATGAACTGTGTTGTATTGCTTTGGAATTTTACTTCAAGAGGTTGGCTGGCAGTATGTGAAGTGTTGGGTTCGGACAACCGGAGCCCACACAGATCATCTGTCGTAGCAGCCTGTGGGTGCAGGAAGCTGCTAGTGGATGGGCAGCTTGTGCAGCGTCTCTATTCAAGCAATAGCAGCAGCATTACAGCATTACTATTCTGTGGATTCGATTAGAGGCCATTAATTAAAATAGATGTAACTTGTATTTACAGTGTGTCTGTGCAACCACTGGGTCCTACATTCAAGAATAACTTCACGTGCATCTATATTTCTTATGTGAATGGGCAATTATTGGTCCTGACGTGTGTGGGGTCTGGTTGCAATAGCTTCCTCTACAACCTCTATAGGTGTACATTGCATTCAAACATTTTGATACTTGATAACATGTCAAATTTTTCCCAGAATTGTATGAATAAAGGAGTCAGAAGAGAAGGGATCTCATGTGAGTATCATATGCAAAGAGGGCATATAGACCAGCACTGCCTAGAACAACTACAAGAAACATGGCAAAATGTTCATTTTACAACGTTCATATGACCAAACCAGGATACTTGTGAGCGATGTTTCTTTAAATCATCTACTGTACGCTGTATTGGAGGGGTTGAAATGTAAATGAGAACATTTTTGGACACAGAGACACCTATTATGTATGGGTTTCACATTGTTTTTAACTGTTATACCACTTCCCCCAAATCCACAAATGCTTACACAAATGTGTGAAAGGCTGTGCAAACCAAGAGGTGTAACATGGGCCTCGATGTAGAATCTGTAATGGGGCCCCTACCTACCTTATGTTATTTATAATAGTAGTATATGTTAGTGGCAGAGGGACCTTTGGGGCCACCTGCCTGTGCACCCCCTATAGCTATGCCTCTGTTATAACCAATATATGAGGCTTTTTGAAGACATATCCTTGGTAACTAAGTTTTCCGACCGGATCATTTTCTACCAACATTCAACAAATGATCTCTTTCTTCTGTGTAGAGGAAACAAGCTTGAATGTTGTACATCCCTCAATAATATTTCATTCAGTCTTCACATAATATTTACATTCACCCACCACCATTCATATCCTTGGACAGCAAGAACCAAATCAAAACTAGTGCTTTCTTCAAGAAGGTTGATATATCTCACCTCTATCTTTATTTACCAAGGTTTACAAATATATATGATATGGAAGTATATGTTGTATGGCCAATTTAAAAAGCTTCAGAAGAAATGTATTCACAACAGGTTGAAGGCGAGAAACTATTCCTCTTGCTTGATATCTAATGGTTACCAGAAGGCCATTGTCTCATCACAACTCTATTACTAGCTATATTGTAGGACATAAAACTAGAAGTTTCCTTTCCCAACACCAGCCCATCCTATTTAGGGGCCCTGTTTCTCCTTTCTAACAAGCCCCGGATGACAAACAAGATCTCCATTATGCTCAGTAACATTCTTTTGACAATCTGCATACAGACTCACCAAACCCATACTCCTTTTTCCTGCTGTAACAGGATCCTACAAGCGTGGTAAATCTCAGTGCTTATGTTGTCACAACATCCCACAGACAGCCAGGACCTTCTGCTCAGTCACTACTCAGGGATCATTTTCTATTGCCTCTTTTCTGAGCTACCAGTTGGAGTATAATCTTTGCTTGCTACAATGTTCCTTCAGTCTCCAATAAGTTGGACGCACATTCCAACCACTCCACTGCTGTCTCTGACACATAAGTCTTATGTGACAAATGGCTTCCTGAAACATTGTCTCTAGGGACTGGGCTTCTTTACATTACTTAATGTATCTACGGTATATCAAGGCACCTCTCTGCCTTTGTCCTCCCCTACTTCTATTTCTCTATTTTACCTTCTGTTACTGCTATTTCTAAAGCTCATGTTCTTTTATTTCACATCTGCTATTTCTGTCTTCATTCTCCACAACTCTCTACACATGTCTTTTCCCTATATTGCATGCAATGGATTTCCTCTCTGCTATTCTTCTATCAGCCCTCCTCTCTACTGCAAGATCCTGTTTCCTCCCCTCATCTTCTGCTCCACCCTTGCATTGCTATCATTACTTCCACTCCATCTTGTTTCCTACACATTGCCTTATTACTTCCAGTGCTCCGTCCCTGCCTTTGATCCACTATCAGCTTCATTAAGTAGAATTACTCTACATCAGCTTCACTGCTTGCCAATTTTACTATTCTACACTGTTTCCTTGCTTGTATACTGTGTAATTTGATACTGGTTTGATGAAGATAGTCCATTCGATGCTGAGACTAGTCGCCACAATAAAAGATTACCATTTTTGCATTATTCTTCTGTATCATAACTCTAGAGGGTTCATAGAGAATCCCAGTATTTTTGTTTTTATCTTGTTTTATTTCTAGCCTGAATTTAATAAGCTTATGTGTGTGTAAAGACAGTGATGGACTGGGTCCAGGGAGTGCAAGCTCTTATTAATGAGACCAAAAATATTAAAACAAAGGTACTTAACTTAAAGTTATGCTCTATGCTTTGTAATATATGATGTCTAGGTTTTCTAGAAGGGGTTTGAAGGAGAAGAACTGAAGTTGCCATGGGCCTGCAGACCACTTCAACTATACCATATAAGTGTTACTGTAGCGTAGGCTCATCTTTCTCTACTCCAACCTAGCCAAGGACATGGCAGCTGGAATGTTTCTTGAATGTTATTGTGTCAGGGCTGAGACACACTGGTGTTTGACACAACACAGGTTAACATTAGAGATGAGCGAGTACTGTTCGGATTGGCCAATCCGAACAGCACGCACGCATTGAAATGAATGGAAGCACCTGGTACTTCCGCTTTGATGCCGGCCGGCCGCTTAACCCCCCGCGTGCCGGCTACGTCCATTCATTTCAAGGCGTGCGTGCTGTTCGGATCGTCTGATCCGAACAGTACTTGCTCATCTCTAGTTAACATCAGTTTTTTAATGGTAAGAAATAGCCAGAAGCTCAACAAGACAGAAGTCCAACACAACATGGCAGAGTGTTTCAGTCAACTTGAGAATAATGATCCCTAGTCACACAGGGGTTTGCACGCAACACTCACAGTAACCGTTTCTAAGACACACAACAGCTTTTGAAACAACTTGGCTCCAAAATTGCACCACATGGATAGAATGTTTGACCAGTAGCAAAGGGACTTCACACAAGACGCGAGGGCCTGGAAAAACTTCCCTTTCATACAATAGTTTTTCCAGCTGCTAACTACAAGGCATCAGGCCATAGAACACAAAGATTTTAGGCTACTACATAATAATGGAGAGGAGACATTTCATGCTATTTGGGACCTGTGGGATGTATTTTGGACCACACAACCTCTTTGACCTGGTAACATTTGGACCTCCCTCTCCCATGTTGGTGTTTTCCCTTGTTTTCTCTGCCCTTTTGTTCTACTGTCTTGTCATATCCTTCCTTGTCGTCGACTGTTTTCTCTATGTGGATTAATATTTTGAGTTATATCACTTGATATTACTTTATTCGTGTGTTGTGCCGTTGTCCATTTGCATGTTTCTTGAATCTATACTGGCTTATTATTGTTTTTCTTTATTGATAAAATGCTTTAAATAAACAAACAAAAAATATCTTAGGCTACCACAGGAGCCCACCTGCTGCACAGTAAATGGGCAAAACCTGGGCATGCTATTACAAGAAAGTACCAGACCAAGGTGACTCAGCTGAAGAACACAAAGTGACAGTGTTACATTGTACAGTGCAATAAGTCATAGCCATATTCAGTAAAATAGACATATAAAATGCACAACAGGACATACTAAGGGGTGCAATGTGTGGATGGGATTAGTCAGAATCTCATTCACTTTGCAGATAATGTAAAACACAGAATTTGTGTGTGTTTTTTGCAATGTGGGTCTTTAGCCTTAACGATTTTTTGCAACATGGGCCAAAATTGGTTACAATCACCTTTGGTTTTACCTTACTTTGAATTAAATAGCCAGATACTGTATTATGATGAAATTAATTTAAATTAATGTATTAGAAAAGTGACTCCAGCAATGCTTTGCATTACATATCTTATAGTGATGCTGTAGAGCCTGTACTATATTTAAGATTGAATTTCCCCATTATTATGTGTTATGTTTGCACAGGGCCTGTCTCTATTACAGGAGCTTAGCTAAGATGATAGGGCTGTATCTACTGAACTGATTGACTATTTCATAAAAAAAAAAATTCAGCTAAATTATATGAAATGGTAAATTTAAATCCAATCAATATTTGTTGTGACTGCCCTTTGGCTTCAAAACAGCATTAAAGGGATCCTATCATTCAGATTTTTCTAAGTACCACGTTGGAATAGCCTTAAGAAAGGCTATTTTTCTCCTACGTTTCGTTGTCTTCAACG